>NW_026861919.1:0-22500 GCF_026571515.1 Ruditapes philippinarum | reverse complement strand
TTAAGTAATTTATGTCAAAATTAGAAAATATATAACAACAGTATCACGTTCATTCCATTTCTTTAGAGAAAAACCCGATGCCAAAGATGTCTTCAGTGATCAATGGAAATCGCGTTAGCTAGAGACCTTTTCGTCCTACATCGAGTGATAATAAAATTATTGTTGAGAAATTGTCTGAAAGGTTTCTGTACCCATATAACTTTCCAGTTTGCTGAAGAGAAATAAATTGATTTGTGGGAATTATCATCTAATTGTGATTGATCTGATTGGTGATGTCAGGGCAAGGAAGAAAAGACGTACTTTTATCGCGACATTGTTGATTTGTCATTGTCACTGGTATGTTATATATCATGTATAAAAAACTTAGACAATTGAAAACAATTCAAAACATCATGTCCAAATTTGCACGAACAATTTAGGTATAAAGTTGTTTTATCTTATAATATGATTTTTCTATTTCGTTCAGAAATAAATTGTTGTTTTATTTCGGTCGTATGACAATGTAAATATACCTTAAATACGTTATGTCGGTCGAACAGTTGTCTCTTCACATATTTTTGTTAAAATGTCAACAAATGGTTTTTAATGGACTGCTTTAATACTTTGAAATATTGCTTAATAAGTAAATGAATTGATGTTCTTGACTGCAATCTGTCTTTACACAATAATTTGATCAGCCTATATTATCTTTATATAATGACCATATATTAAATCTGTAAGAATACTTTATATATGAAGTTTCATCGGTTATTAGTATTGAACCTTTATTAAAGAACTTTATTAGAATATTGATTAGAATATTCCTTTCATTTTCGGATTTACAAGTCATGTAATCATTCTGTAACATTGTTATTTTTTTGGCATACAGAATAAAGGAGAGAGATATAATGGCACCTAGGAAAAAACACATGTACAAAATGTTCATGTATATGTACATTTAATCCCATAGAATATTTTATCAAAGTGTAACCATCAATTGTAAAATACTACAGCTGGCAATCAACATTCCAATCTTTAACGCCAGGAAAAACACACACTATTTTCTTTCAGAACACAAAACGTACCTTAAGGCAATGTTTACATTAATAAGAATTATGCAGACTCAATCAAATGTTATTTCGTCAATTTATTATAATCAATTGATACCCCAAAGGCAAGAGAAAAGTTCTAAGGGGAATAACATTTCCAGTTCTAGTAATTATTTGTTTTTGTGTAAATCAACATCCAAATATATGAATAATGAATAATGAATAAAAAAATCGGTTTTTACACTCGGCGATGAGCTAGCAAATGAAATGTGGTGGATGTAAATTGATCACCAAACACATAACGGGCGTGATCATCAATACATTTGTCAGTTACCATAATATAAATCGTGGTCTAAGTTAAAGTTGCAATATGCTCTCGTTTTCTTTCTTCTATGTTGAATATGATATTTTCTAGATATGATCAAACGTAAATTCAACAGACCATTGTTAAAGAGTATTAACACTTTCGATGTAAGGAATTTAGTGACAATTGTCTTATCAATTCAAAATAAGAACTTGTGACATTAAGATCTAAGATATACATTGTTTAATTGTTCGATGTCATAGAAAAATATCATCAGCCTAGATTTGCAAAAGAGAATGACAGCGTAAAGTAATATATAAAATGAGATTATCTTAGCAATATATTTGCTTTTTTATTTTATATAGATAGTAATGAAAAAAGTCCAGGACGTCGTCTGACAAACATTAATTTTATGATACGCAATTGTATCGATGTTTGGTGACAACAATTTGTCTGCACGCATTTTCTAAATTGCTCTATATTGTCTTTCAAAAGAAAACTGCTGACATTTCTAAATCACATTAATTGTCACGATATCTAAATGCAGACGGAATTGTACTGAAAACGTCCAAAGTCTTACAATGATATAATGAAAATAAAAGAAAATCAATGCTTTCAACCCTATACGTGACCTTTATAACATTTACGTATAAGTATTTCGTCATTAATTTAGCTTAAACAGGTATTTGAATTCATGAATAATTATTCAATAATGTTTTCAAGTATACTTGTATGCTTTCGTAACTATTTAAGATAAGTCAAATGGTTCAAACTTTTATTAAATTAAGTTTGCTTTCCCATGAAAAGTCAGGACATGACTGCAGTATGCAGCTATATAGCTATTGTTCCTTTTTTCAAAGTGGATTTTTTAATGCCCATGCATATTAATCTGCTGTGTGATATGTATTATTAAAAGAGACAAGAGTGGGCGTTAAAACTAAGACAAATGAAATTGAAAAGAGCATCATTGCGTGTTACATATCGATATTGGTAGCATCTAATCATTGTAAAATAACAATGTTCAATAGTTTTCACTCTTGTAGGAGACGCTCACGTTACACGCGAGGAATTCATTAATATTTATTACACCGTTATCAACCGCATGGTAGTGGAGACCATGGTAATAACATTTGTATGTTTATCTCTCTAATACGTTGCATTCATAAAATCCCTAATAGACCGTAACCACCGTTTAATACGAATAATGCATTGGATAATAAAAAGTTACATTTTACCTAAGTTCAGTATATAACGAATAGCATATTGTTAAAAATACATGATTACATTTCGTCCCAAAACAAGATAAAATACAGAAGTAACAACACTCTTGTACAAGTATCAGTATGATGTGTTAAAAGTGACAGCCTTATAAAAATAAAAGAAATATTTTTCTATGTCTAAGTAATTTAAATGTAAAGGAAAGAGCCACATGTAAGTATAGTTCAGTGTTTAATAATACGTATTAACGAAAGAAATTGGTCGAGCCTGCCGCAGGTTTCTCAGTCTTTTGATAAGGCATGAGGGACCCGCAATAATAAGCATATTATGCCTCAGAAAATTAATATTTATAACATTCTGTCGAAATAACTTGTGTTTATGATGTTTTAATTATTGGATTTAGATCATGTAAGATGAAGAAAGTAGCGCTTATTGTGCAGTTATGTATGGCAAAGGTAACAAAATGTAAACACAATAGTATTTTGACTTCCATACAAAATGCTAATTCACTATAGTTATACCAACTTCCAAAAAGAGCAAAGATAATTCATCAACATTGCAAATGACATTGTGTATCTTTTATAAAAGTGTAACAAGATACCAAAAATAAAAAGTTAGTTTTAAGAAACAAAATTAATAACATTTCTAATGTGCCTTTAATATATTTATCTGTGGACAAAATGTGACTGTCAAAAACATTAAAGAATATAACACACGCAACAATCTCAAAAGTTTATATTAAAGCAAGCCCTAAGTGTCCATCATCAAGAACATGGGAGGAGGAGTCTCTCTTGATTGCGAAGAAAATGTAGTCGAGAAATAATTATGGCTCACAAATAACATTTTAGCATACCTTCGGGAAAACACATCCCCTGGAATAGTAAATTAGAATTAATGCAAATCTAATCAGAAGGTATCCTGTCAATTAATATTATTAAAGTGACCACTTGGGGCTAGCTTGCTTTCACGATCTTTAGGCATGAAGGGGAAATCGAATAAATGTAACGTCCAGTTTTGATTTAATATTTATTGAAAAAATTAATTACATTTACAAAAGTTAAAATAGCTATATTTCTGTTGTTCATTTTAAGGAAGGAAATTGAATGACATAAGAAATTTATAAAAATTATTGTAATGTTTTTGTAAAATTACTTGATGCTTGACAATCACAAGTTCTGCTTAAATCCTCTTAGATTATCAATCAATGGAAATTGTTATAGCTAGAGATTTCGCCTCCTTTCATCTATTGGTAATAAAACCATTGTAACAGTTTAGTTATTGTCTGAAAGGTTTTGGTAAGCATATAATGTTCTCGTTTGGTTGCTGACGAGAAATATATATAGATTTCTACCATTATGTAATTCATTTACTGTTGTTGTTGGCCCTAGAGCGTGAAGATGAATACAAAGCATGTAATCGTACCTCTTATGCTCTATATTACGTTTGGAGATATTTATATTCTCAATATATTATGCCTAAGTATGCTTAGTATTTTGCCACGAATACTTTGGAAGAAGATAACCATTATGAAATTGCAATGACACAACGTAAAGAAGTAACAATGGAGTCGTATTTTTAAAATAAGCAGCTATCAAAAAGATGTGGATTGTAATTGCAGTTTCAAAAATGATGTATGTCAAAACAATACAAGTGTCTTCTATTTTACACTATTTGACATTTAAGCTGAAATAAATTTGAACCGTACTTAAATTGGAATCTAACGCATCAGATTGATGCGCCACTTTACATTTAATGACTTTTGCTTATTCATGCTGCCATACAGATACGACCATATTTAGATTGATAAGTTTTTTTACGATACCTTGATATCATCATTAGTTTAGGTAGTATGAAGAAGAAACTGCTACATGCTAACATGATTCCAGTATTTTTGAGACATCTGGATGATATCAAATGACACCTTAAAGAATAAACGTTGTCACATATCATATAGTTTAAGGTTTCTTATTAATATTCTGATGTATGTTACTTTTATAGATGAAATGATGATTTACTTTTAATATAAACCTTTTATCATGTTTTACTTATATCTATCGTGTACGTTGTAGGAAATAAACAAAATATTTGCGTATTTGGATTCAAAGTGTTTTATAAGCTCAATACACACAAGGAATGCAATCGAAATGAATTATGCATATCACGCGGGACGTTATTCTATTTTCTTACCGATAAAGTTTCGAAAAATTGTTTTTCTTGTTTTCATCTATACGAGTATCAAACGCTATATCTGTGCAGATCTAGCCTAGAGAATATGTTATTTTTGTTAGATCAAGCTTTGTTAATTATTATACATGTTATCACAATATGTTACAACAAGATTGCTTCATCAGTTTTTATATTCAACTACCATGATCAACATACACGAAGTGTTATGATATTAAGAAGAATAAAAAGGGAACTAACACCATTGCGTGCCTCATACCGATATCTGCTCTCCTCTGCAACAATGAACTAGCAATATTCAATAGTTTTCACTCCTGTAAAGGAAAGCCGATCTGATCACGCGAGAAATTCATTAATATTTATCACCGTTATCAAAGCATGTTAGTGGAAACCGTCGTAATTATTTTCTTTTATTTATCTCTCTAATACATTTCACAATAAAAGGTATTAGGGTAAGGAAACGTATAATTACTGTAAACAATAAAACCTCATCTCGCTTTAGTTTCCGATGAGGTCATGTAAAGAGTGACTAAAAAGGGAAAGCAATTAAGAACTATGTGATATTTCGTATGAATGACAATGGTGTTTATTCCAGAATGTCATTTTAGATATTTTGCGAAATGTATTAATGCAAAAGTTAATGTACGATTAAAGCGCAAAACTTTGAATGGTTAATATGTAATAATATGCTGTGGTTAAGCATTATATTTAGATCCACTATTGATGAGACAATTTTGCTTCTTCCTGAAAGATTGCAAAACGTGTCTTTTGCAACCTGAGATATTTTCTTGAACAAAAAGATGTAAATTAACTTCAACCTTATGTTTATGATTTAATAATCATTGTGCCAATTATATATTGCAGTTTAGCCAGTTTTTATACAAATATGCTTTAAGAGAAATGCTTGTAGGTTTTATTTAAACCGCATTGATAAATTACAGTCTCACTGTTAAAGAGAGTTTGGAAAAAATAATCGATTATCTAACATTGTAATCTATTGTGAAAAATGAAATAATTTATGCTGGTTTTCTTAAATGTATTTAAAATGTATGATAAACAAATAATTGCAAAGAGAAACGTATTTAATAATTTTGACTAACCTTATAACCTTTCTGTTTGACATTTATTAATTTCAAGTTCATTGAAAGGTTTTGGTGACACTTTTGCTTGTGTCCCTTGTTGTTTTCTCGTCTACGGTAAGTATCTTCCCCATTACCTCTAGTTTTTATTTCTTTGATTACCCCCCCCCCTTCCCCCGGTCTCCTGTCCCCTTCCCCTTTGTGGGCCTATTATTATTTTCTTTGAATTCCTAATCAGTTACAAATTATTTATCATTAATGATTAACGTGTCGTTGCCCTGTCCTTTTATGTTTGGGGTCCGCCTGGGCTCCTTGCCATTGGTTCTTGTTGCTGGGTCATATGGGGGTTGCGTTCATTGAACGCCGCCTTTCCTTGTTGATCTTGTTTTTCATATTTTATCGGACTTTATTTTGTTGAATTCGTCAAGCTAGTAATTTATGTCCACAAATTACATTACAAAAATTTGTATAAAATATCTCAACAACTTTTTACATGCAACACTGAAATGAATAGTCGCCTTAGTAAGGAATATTGAAATGTGTTTAAGGATGGATTAAAATTTGCAACGTTGGTCAATTCTCTATGTAATATTAAAAATAAGATGGTTTAAGAGTAATGAATGCTCCATTTTTTTATTTTTTAAACTTTGTGAATATAACAAAAATATAACAAAAATATCAACTTAGTTACTCTACTAACTTTAAATTACACCTAAGTATAATGCAATTTTTCTGTGTTCTGTTGACAAGCGACGTGTTTGAAATATATTTAATATGTATTGATATGAGTAACATATACAATGTGCAAAACAACATGTCACTAAAAAGCATGTTAATATACAACTCAGATAAGAGTATTTAGCTTAATTGCTTGGAAATCAGTGTGAAGAGAAACACAATTTATACTTGTGTATGTTATAAATGTAAATAAGATTAAGTTATCATTGTTAAGCTTGGTGAACATCCTTCTGAAAGACACGGAACATTACTTGATGTAAAACAAGTACATTCCATTTGCATAATTAAATGTCACAAAAGAACGGTCGTTCAAAGGAGAAACAAAAGTCACAGTCAAATACTTCAATTTGCCAAAGTACTAACGTCTTCAGAATCTCATCAGATTAAAACCAGCAAAGTAGCTCTGAAATTTGTCTTAAGAACCAAATTAGATTTAATACATAACCTCAATGCCTCTTGTAAATTACACTATTGTTGTACAAAGTAGTTTATTAAGATGGCAAAAAAAAAGTGACAAAAATAACACTGACTGTATTAATGATGTCTTTAGTAACACTTTAACTATACAAGTGCATTTCATACGGGTATGTTTCATTTATCCGTGTATGTTTAACTTCTGGTATTAAATCGGTGTAAGTCCCCAATTTCTGTCAATGATGATCATTGTCGAGCTCACCCGGGCAACATTGCGAAACTGGTTACAAGTCGTTCTGTGTTGTAGTTGTCCAACTGTTTCGTCTATTGTTAACATTAAGGTGTGATAGATATTCATTGTTTTATTTTAAAACAATGTATATTTATTGTTAAAATTATTGTACTTGTTAGATCTATAACTATTATATTATATATAAAGATAATGATTTCTCGGATACCTACGCCCAGAGTTGCTTTCAGTATTACCAGAAATATTTGACCCTGTGACATGCATGTATATTCATTCTACAAGTGTTACATATCGACCAATCATTAAGTATCTTACATTTTCAGTTCAATTAATAATCCAAGTCATATCTGGAAAAGAGTGCAAGTATAGGTAAATAAGAATCACAATATGTTACTTGGCATATTCGCTCACGTGGACTAAGAGAATACATCATTAACGAGTGCACCTAAATCTGATTAGGAAAACACGTACTCGAACTAATTTGCTTCTTATGGATACTTCAGCCGCAATTTTATCTCCGTATACATATTTGTACATATATTTGAAAATATAGGAACGTTCAAATATGTATTTAGCAATTACATTATTTGCTTAGTGTTTTTATTATTTCCTGACGTGAACTGTATTTGTTTGAGGTAATTGTATTAATATGACATTATCGTAAATATTAATACTCACCGGTAACAATCTGGTTAAAACCATGTCTTGTGCAAACACAAATTATACATTCATTGCTAAGTACTGATTAGTTCGAGGAACTGATTTGAGAGTGTGTCATAAGTTTGTTGCGTCCTACGAAAACCAAACTGTATAAGCTAAAACGAACAAAATATGTTAAAAGTGCATAAATCTAAGATCCATATGCCCACATAATATTTATTTTCATACATTTTGCAATCTTCAGCAACCAGTTAGTGGAAGGCCCTGATAGATGTGTCTGTACCCATAGATTACATTGTTCAGTAATGTCTTTCTTGTCACCTTAATCTAACCATTTTTGAGTGTTCTTATTTTGTTGGAAAGATAATTGAATTTACAAGATGTATTGCTAGATTAGAATATCACATTAACGTTCCATTACATCTACACAAAGCCGGAAATGTTGTTTACAGCTGTAGCATTCTGGAAAAGCACGAAAACTGCAGATGCAAAATATGTGAAAAGGAATGCAATAGAAAATTGTACTGGTATATTCTCGATATGTACGAGTTAGCAGGTACTTTGATGGTTAATAAGGCAAATAAGGCAAATAAAGAAGGGTCAGCAAAATCCAAATATTTTGAATATTTTCATGAAATGCTCTTTTCACATTGTATTAAGGAATATTCAGTTTACTAGATATCGCAAAAATGGACATAAAAGAACGGAAGAATGTAAGAACAATAGAAATACGGCCGACATTTTGCAATTACCGCACTCAAAGTTGCTGCTTCCAATGTAAATTCGATGAAAGTATTATAAAAAGAAACACAATGTGTCTTTTCTATCAAGTAAACATATAATATCTAGTAAATTTCGCTACAAAATGAGTGATCTTAATTTAATTGTAGCTTTCTTTTGCAATGCAAGTTTATTCATTTAATTATACTAGGAAGAAACTTAAATGATTTACAATATTTTCGTTTTTTTACAAACATATTCTTTGAAATACAATTCGTATTTCCATAGTTTCTGTATAATTTAGTGTTTTGTTGCGACATACAAACTGATTTACCGGATGAAATTTTGAATTAATTTATCATTTAAAAAATCAAACAATGCTAACATTGTATATTGGACTGATATGAAAAGAACAAGTAGTAAGTGTCATGGGCAAAATAATCTATTCACCATTTTTTATAACCTTTTTACATTTAATGTCAAATTCATTAACAAAACAATGCATCCATATACTTTGGCTACAGACGTCATACGCACTGTTTGTTTTGATATCATATGAAACATTTCATCATTTGTTATATGCACATAATATGTCATTTGTTTAATGCGTCGTGTTAAAACAAATGCTGAATAATATATGAGTTAGCTTAACCCATTACGTTATATACACGCATTTTAACGCCTTTTTCACCCCCCTTTTTTTGTCTCAAATGGTAAAAAATGCCTTATTTAGGCCCCAAACACTTGTTTTTGTTTGAGAAATGTTGTTTAAAAAAGTGACCACTTTTTCGGCGCGACCCCCAACCAAAAGATACATCAGGGGGTTGCCAGAAGAGGGATGTGCACCCGTCTGTTTTGGGGGTTTGAAGGGGGGCGAAATCCCCCTCATCGCCAAGAAAATTTTGGACTTGTGAGAGGCTATAAATGACCCCAGATTGATTATAAGGTAACGTGTAACCAACGCTGAAAAGCATTTGACTCTATCTCAATCCATCGAGAAGTTGCAGCACTTTGAAATCAATTTTGATGGAAAAAAGTCAACGCAAAATAGTGATTTTTGGCAATTTTGAGATGTCCCCTCGTTGCCATGGTAACAGAAAATTTAAGTCTGAGCATGTTGTTGCAAGGGCAATGGTCCAGTCAACATTTGTGCCAAGTTTGATTAGTGTTGAAGCAGTTTTTATAGACGTATTATAGCAATTTGAACTTGTAACGGGAGACTTTTCAATGAAAACAGCCATTTTTCACAAAATGCTCATGAAGTAATGGGTTAAGCGTCTAACTGTAAACAGGTTTTAATGGTTCAACTGTGTTAACGCAGTTCGTGGTTTCAAATAAACCTCTTTGTATATAATGATTTATTTGCACACCGATTAATCCAACACTGTTCTATTTTGATTCGTAATTGTAATAAGCAAATAATAAAATAAAATAAATCAGTTATATTTACAGTTAAGAAAGAGTGTTTTGGAAGGATGTTTAACTATATATTTGTAATCAGTTTTGATCATCCATATGCAATACTTATAACGTTTTTGTCTCAGTACAAAGTGTTGTCCAAAAGTAACAATCCTATAATGTTGCCTTCTATTTAAAAGGTATGTTGTGTTACAATCTCAAAGACTTGCAATTCTTCGTGTCAAAATTATCACAAGTATAAAATATTTCTAAAGACATATTACGCCAAAACTGTTCTTCTTTCCTGTGTTATGCTAAACTGCATTCATTATGATGAGAGGCTATTTTCTCCATTTCTTTGCTCTTGCGTTTTGATAAACCATACATAAATATATTCTAGCAAACATTGACTACAATATGTCTAGAAATTCATTTAAATCGTATAGTTGTTGTCTTAAAAGAGATTTAGACGATTTCAATTCTACATGTATAACTTACACCGGCGAGTGCCCATATTTGGAGGATAGTAATCCACAAAATATTCACTATTCAATAAGTATCAAATATAGTTCTAGTTGTATAACACAATGCATTGGATGACTTTTAATTTCAATTTCGTCCTCATTTTTGACTGGATAGAAACAACATGAAAACAAACCAACGACCACTTTTTGTAGTTACTTTCGCCACTTGAATATGTACTCGCTATTTCTTTTAATGCAAACTTTACTTTCCTTAAACAATATCCGAAATACAAAAATGAAGATGTACCCAATATCTACCAGTCTGAAACTGATTCTTCTAAATTTTTAACGAAATTATTAACGGAATTAAAATGTCACCATTGAATATATCGGAATCATAATAATGCTAAACTTGCCTGTCACTGCAATAAAATCTTATAATTATTGACACCCTTAGATACCCTCATCATAGTTTGATCAACTTTAATACCTTATTCAATTATTCTTACACTTTTTGCCAGATCAAATCAGATATTTAAATGCGTTTCATTACTTGTAACCGTTAAGATATTCTAAAGATATATATGTATAAAAAGTGATGTTTGGAATATATGTACAGTGTAACGAAATACAGCGCCTTATTTAACTGCGTTGATGCAGACGTTGTAATTAAGTATAAAAAATTAAACCTAGATTTAACAAAGTTACAGATATCTGTCGTAAACTTTATGGATTAAAAGGACATACAGCAAATATTCTAGGGAATGTTAATGTCATCTGACTTTCATGAATATAATATTATAGCATGTATTTGAAATTGGAAAAAATGGAATATAATTTAATAACAAAAATCATTCAAAGAGTTTTTCATATATCAATTATTAAGCTGTAATCATAATTTTAAACCTTTTTTTTGGGAATCAAAGCATGGGTTTATAGAACAATACCAGTTAACTAAAGTATTAAATTTAAATTAAATTGGGAAATTAAAAATTGTTTAACTAAATATGGACAAAAAAACAAATCGTCAGATTATAAATTTATAATGCCATCACAATACATTATAGACTTGTGAACGATTATGCTTTTATTTTTTGAATTGCACAAGCTAATGGAATCAAGGATAGTCCATTTATAAAACACAATCTGGGTGATGTATATCTTGTTAGTTGCCTATGTGAAAGACAATGTGCACTGACAATGAAGATATATTATACGCAAATTTGATATTTGAAATAAGTGATAACAATATGAAACAGTGTCAAATAGTCTCTTTCGAAGGAAAAATAAGCATATATTTACATGTAGTACAGACAAAAGAAAGATGTATCACGTTTTAAAACATCATTGCAAACGCCTACATGTATCAATACCTATTTTTGGTTACAATAAGAGGCTACAAATAAAGATCTTTGACCTAACTACTTAACAGATAATATTTGTAATGCATCAAGTTAGACTAACATAATTATGCTTCTAAAGCATAACGTTAGTAACACGGTTAAAGTCTAATGATCTTTTTTCTTAAGAGAACAACATTTATAAGATGTATTACCTGATTAATATATCCCATTATTGGTCCATTAACTCTACTTTAGTCAAAGGGCTAAAAAGAACGCTTTGAATAAGCTATAATAGCTTCGACCATCATCACCATCATCTGAATAACACATCAGTCACTTGAATAAGCAAACGCACATTCAATTGTTCGAGAAATTTAATTATTCTTTTTTCTTATGGTCAATGCTTGTTTAAATTTTCAAATTATCTTTTTTTTAGATATTTGATATAGGAATAAGTGATCGTTTTGAAATTTAAGCACCCCCAATATATCTTTTTAAAGTATCTTTCTATTATATTTGTGACAATCGGGCCTAAATAATGGATAATAACCTCACCTGACAAAGAAATGCTCAACTCGAGAACGGCTATGATGTCATTATATACCTTTCAAAAATGTGTCGAACAAGTTTAACCTATAACTACGCATATTTGTTTATAATATGAGACTGATAAATGTGTTTGTTTTTTTTTTTCAAAAGAAAAATGTCTTAATTTGTAAACTCAATTCATGTCGTTTAACTGCTTATTGCTTGCTTTATGTTATCACAATCAAATTTCATTTTAATGGACAATTCACGTTACTTTTATGGTCAATATGTCGTCCCTTATGTAATATTTGCAAAACCATTAGGCATTTGCCCGTGCTTATTTCACTTATTACAATAACCGAATTCTGAAAGTATTTTTTTTCTGCTTAGTATTTTGCCACGAAAGATTTGGAGGAATAAAACCATTATGAAAACCATTATGAAATTGCAATGACACAACGTAGAGAAGTAACAAGGGAGTCGTATTTTGAAATAAGCAGCTATAAAAAAGATGTGGATTGTAATTGCAGTTTCAAAAATGATGTGTATCAAAACAATACAAGTTTCTTTTATTATACACTATATATATATAATAAGTGCCAATTTACATTAATTGTTTTTGTTTATTCATTCTGCCATACAGATATGACCATTTTAAAATTAATAAATTATCGAGATATCCTGATATCACCATTAGTTTAGGTAGTATGAAAAAGAAACTGCTAGATGCTAAAATGAATCCAGTAAGTTGGAGACATCTGGATGATTTCAAATTACACCTAAACAAATAAACGTTGTCACATATCATATAATGTAGTTTAAGGTTTCTTATAAATATGCTGATGAATGTAACGAATATAGATGCAATGAAATGATAAATTTATTTATAATATAAACTTTTTTATTATTTTTACTAATATCTGTCATGTTTCTTGCATGTTGCAGGTAAAACAGAATCTTTGCGTATTTTGGGTTCAAAGTGATCAAATTAAGGTCAGTACACAAAAGGAATGCAATTGTTATCACTCGGGACGTTTTTTTTTTCTTTCCGATAAAGTTTCAAAGAACTGCTTGACTTGTTTTCAACTTACATGTATATCAAACGTTATACCTGTGCAGATCTAGCCTAGGGAATATGTTCTTTTTCTTTTTTGTTAGCTTTGATAAAGATTGCTATGTTACAACAATTTGCTTCATCAACTACCATGGTAAACAAACACGAAGTGTTAAGATATTAGGAAGAATAGAAATGGAACTAACAGCATTGCGTGCCTAATACCGATGTCTGCCCTCCTCTGCAACAGTGAACTAGCAATATTCAATAGAGTTTTCACTCCTGTAAAGGAAAGCCGATCTGATCACGCGAGAAATTCATTAATATTTATCACCGTTATCAAAGCAAGTTCGTGGAAACCATCGTAATTATTTTCTTTTATTTATCTCTCTAATACATTTCACAATAAAAGGTATTAGGTAAGGAAACGTATAATTACTGTATACAATAAAATCTCATCTCGCTTTAGTTTCCGATGAGGTCATGTAAAGAGTGACTAAAAAGAGAAATAAATTGAAATCTATGCCGCATTTCGTATGAATGACAATGGTGTTTATTCCAGAATGCCATTTTAGATATTTTGCTAAATGTATAAGATGCAAAAGTTAATGTTCGATAGAAACACAAAGCTTTGGATGGTTAATATGTAATAATATGCTGTGGTTAAGAATTATATTTAGATTCACTATTGATAAGACAATTTTGCTTCTTCCTGAAAGATTGCAAAACGTGTCTTTTGCAATCTGAGATATTTTCTTGAACAAAAAGATATAAAATTAACTTATAATAAGTTAATGATTTAATAATCCGTGTGCAAATTATATATTGCAGTTGAGCCAGTTTGTATACATATATGTTTTAAGAGAAATACTTGTAGGTTGTATATTTAAACCGCATTGATAAATCGCAGTCTCACTGTTAAATAGAATTTGGAAAATATAATCGATTATCTAACATTGTAATATATTGTTAAAAATAAAATAATTCACGATAATTTCATTAAATGCTTTTAAAATGTAAGATAAACAAATAATTGCAAAGAGAAATGTATTTAATAATTTTGACTATCTTTATAACATTTTCTGTTTGACATTTATGAATTTCAAGTTCATTTAAAGGTTACTGGACATTATTTTTGAAGTAAGGAAACAGATGTTCAATTCGTCAAGCTTGTAATTCATGTCCACATATTACATTAAATTAATTTGTATTAAATATCTAAGCTACATTTTACTTACATTTAAATGAAAAGTTGCCCTTTCCAAAGAAATTTTTTAAATAAAATGTTTTTGGATTAAATGGGAGTTAGCAATTCTTATGAAAATTAAAATAAATGATTCCCAGTAATGAATTTCATTACCCCCATGGCTCCCTTAAATTTGGAATTAAAAAAATATAAAAAATATCAACAAATTTTTTCTATTACTTTTAATTTTACTTAATATAGTGAATTTTTCAAAGTTCTGTTTACAAGCGATGTTTTTTGAAAAATTTTAATTTATAAATATATTATATATAAATATCAATGTGCAAAAAAAACTGTCATAAAAAGGGATGTTATTTTCAACTCGATAAAAGTATTTTGCTTAATTGCTTAAAACAGTGTGAAGAGAAACACAATTTATACTTGTGTATGTTATATATATAAATATAGATTAAGTTATCATTGTTAAGCTTGTTCAACATTCTGAAAGACACGGAACATCACTTGATGTAAAACAAGTACATTCCATTTGCATAATTAAATGTCACAAAAGAACGGTCGTTCAAAGGAGAAACAAAAGTCACAGTCAAATACTTCAATTTGCCAAAGTACTAAACGTCTTCAGAATCTCATCAGATTAAAACCAGCAAAGTAGCTCTGAAATTTGTCTTAAGAAACCAAAAAGATTTAATACATAACCTCAATGCCTTCTTGTTAAATTACACTATTGTTGTACAAAGTAGTTTATTAAGATGGCAAAAAAAAAGTGACAAAAATAACACTGACTGTATTAATGATGTCTTTAGTAACACTTTAACTATACAAGTGCATTTCATATGGGTATGTTTCATTTATCCGTGCATGTTTAACTTCTAGTATTAAATCGGTGAAAGTCCCCAATTCCTGTCAATGATGATCATTGTCGAGCTCACCCGGGCAACATCGCAAAACTGGTTACAAGTCATTTTGTGTTGAAGTTGTCCAACTGTTTTGTCTATTGTTAACGTTTAGGTGTGATAGATATTCATTGTTTTATTTATTATTTAAAAACAACGTATTTTTATTGTATAAGTATTGTACTTGTTAGATCTATAACATACTATATCTGAAGATTACTTTTTCTCGGATACCTACGCCCAGAGTTTTTTTCCCCGTATACCAAGAATATTTGACCTTTTTTGAATTGGCACTGTATATTCACTAAAAGGGGGTTCATTTTTCCGCCCAATTATTAAAGTATATTTAAATTTTATTAATTAAAAAACCAAGTAGATCTGGAAAAGGTGCAAACATAGAAAATAAGATCCAATATTTATTAGCGTTTGAAGTTGTCAATAACTTTTTTGATTTGAAAAACCCAAAATATCTTTTTAAAAAAACGAACCAATAATTTGGCTTTTTAGGATTCCTTCCCCACAAATTTTTTTAATTTCTCCGCAACAATTGTACCCTATTTGTCTTTTTTGAAAAATTAACGTTCGAATTTTTTTACAAATTATATTTTTAGTTGTTCTTTTTTTGGGTGGGAAAGTATTAATTTACGGGGAGTATTGCTAGATTAGAATATCACATTAACGTTCCATTACATCTACACAAAGCCGGAAATGTTGTTTACAGCTGTAGCATTCAGGGGAAAGTACGAAAACTGCAGATGCAAAATATGTGAAAAGGAATGCAATAGAAAATTGTACTGATATATTCTCGATATGTACGAGTTAGCAGGTACTTTGATGGCAGATATTCAATGATTTATTTGCACACCAATTAATCCAACACTGTTCATATTTTTTCTTCGTAATTTTAGCAAAGCAAATATTAAAATTATGTTAATCAGTTATATTTACAGTAAAGAAAGATGGCTCTTGGAAGGATGTTTAACTATATATTTGAAATTAGTTTTGATCACCTGCAATACTTATAATGTTTTTGTCTTAGTACAAAGTGTTATCCTAAAGTAACAATATATCCTATAATTCAACGATTAAATATAAGGGACAATGTTTTTATTGTCTTCTATTTTAAAGGTATGACGTGTTACAATTTCAAAGACTTGCAATTCTTCGTGTCAGAAACAAATTAGTTTACACCTCTTTTACTTGTGAAATATTGGTGTAAAATGTACTACTCAAATAACACAAACGAAGCATTGGAACCTGACTTTTAATTTCAGTATCATCCTCATGTTTGCCTGGTTGAAGCAACATGAAAACAAACTAACGACCACTTGTTTTAGTTAGTTTCATCACTTGAATATGTACCCGCTATTTCTCCTAATGCAAATTACTCTTTCCTTAAACAATATCAATATAAAGCAATAATAAAAATAAAGTAAAAATAAAGATTTACTCATTATCTAGCAGTCTGAGACTAATTCTTTTAAATTTTTAACGAAATTTCTAACGTTATTTAATTGTCATCATTGAATATGTGGGAATCATAATAATGCTGAACTCGCATGTCACTGCAATAAAATCTAATCGTTATTTTTACTCTTTGATACCCTCACCGTAGTATAAATTTGATTAACTTATATATCTTATTCAATTATACTTATGCTTTTTTCCAGATGAAATCAGATATTAAAATGTGTTTTATGATTACTTTTAACCGTCAAGATATTCTATAGATATAATAATTTTCAGTATGAACATATATTCAATATGTGATGTTTGAAATATATGAAAAGTAAAACGACATGCAGCGCCTTTATTTACCTGCCTTGATGCAGACGTTGTAATTAAATACTAAAAATACAACCTAGATTTAATTAAGTTACAGATATATGTCGTAAACTTCATGGATTTAAAGGTCATACAGCAATTATTCTAGGGAATGTAAATGTCATCTGAATTTCATGAATATATATCATGTATTCTAAATTGGGATAAATGGAATACAATTCCAATAAATACCATATCATTGCAAAGAGTGTTTTCATCATATCATACCAATTCAATTGAAGCTGTAATCATAAATTTGAAACTTTTGATTGGCAATCAAAGCATGGTATTATAGAACAACAATACCAGCTCACTACATGTATGTGAATTTAAATGTGTTACATAAGAAATTTAAATTGTTTGAGACTAAAATATGGACAAATATAAACAAATCGTCAGATTATAAATGTATAATGCCATCACAATACATTATAAACATGCGAAAAGATTATGCTTTTGTTTTTTGAATTGCACATGCTATTGGATTCAACTTTAGTCCATGTATAATAACACAACCTGGGTGATGTACATCTTGTTAGTAGCCTATGTAAAAGACAATGTGCACAGACATTAAAGATATATTTATTCGCAAATTTGATATTTGAAAAAAGTGGTTACAATATAAAACAGTGTCATATAGTCTCTTTCAAAGGAAAAATAAGCATATATTTAGTACACATAAAAGAAAGATGTAAAACGTTGTAAAACATCTTTGCAAACGCCTACATGTATTATGAACTACTTTCGCCTACAATAAGAGGCTACAAAGATAGGTCTTTGACCTAACTATTTAACAGATAATATTTGTAATGCATCAAATCATACTAACATAATTATGTTACTAAAAGCATAACATTAGTAACACGGCTAAAGTATTATGATCCCTTTTCTTAAGAGAACAACATTTATAAGATGTATTACATGATTAAAATATCCCATTATTGGTCCATTAACTCTACTTTAGTCCAGAGTTTAAACACACAAAGGTTTTTAAGAACGCTTTGAATAAGCTATAATAGCTTTGACCATCGTCTGAGCTTCAATATCCGAATAACACATCAGTCAATTGAATAAGGAATCGCACATTTAATTGTTCGAGAAATTTAATTACTCTTTTTTCTTATGGTCAATACTTGTTTAAATCTTCAAATTATCTTTTTTTATATATATTTGATCTAGGAATAAGTGATCGTTTTAAAAGATAAGCACCCTAATATATCTTTTTAATGTATCTATCTACGTATTTGTGACAATCGGGCCTTAATAATGGATAATAGCCCCACCTGACAAAGAAATGCTAAACTCGAGAACTGCTATGATGTCATTATATACCTTTATCTGATACATTACACATATTTGTCAAAAATGTTTAACGTAGTGCTACACATATTTGCTTATGATATGAGAATGATTAATTTTTTTTTTTCAAAAGAAAAATGTCTTAATTTCTAAACTCAATTCATGTCGTTTAACCGCTAATTGATTGCTACATGTTATAACTATCAAATTTTATTTAAGTACACAATTTTAATTGACAAATCACGTACTATTATGGTCAATGTGTCGTCTTTTATGTAATATTTGCAAAACCATTAAGCATTTGTCCGTGCTTAATTCATTTATTACAATTAACGAATTCTGAAAGTATTTTTCTGCTTAGTATTTTTGCCACGAAAGATTTGGAAAAATAAAACCAGAATGAAATAGCAATGACACGACGTTAAGAAGTAACAATGGAATTGTATTTTGAAATAAGCAAAAATAAAAAGATATGGATTGTAATTGCAGTTTCAAAAATGATGTATGTCAAAACAATACAAGTTTCTTCTATTTCTATTTGACATTTAAGCTGAAATAAATTTGAACGTTACTTTAATTAGATTCTTACGCGTCAGATTGATGTGCCAATATATATCTCATGATTTTTGTTTATTCATGCTGCCATACAGATACGACCATTATAACATTTATAAGTTATCACGATATCTTGATATCATCATTAGTTTAGGTAGTATGAGAACGAAACTGTTAGATGCTAACATGATTCCAGCAACTTGGAGACATCTGGATGCTATCAAATAGCACCTTAAAAATAAACGATGTCAAATATCAACTAGTTTAAGGTTTTTTATTAATATTCTGATGGATGTAAAAATATAGATGTATACATATTATCCAATGAAATGATGACTTATTCATAATATAAACTTTTTTATTATTTTTCTTTTATCTGTCATGTTCCTTGCAGGTAAAACAGAATCTTTGCGTATTTGGGTTCAAAATGGTCTTATTAAGCTCAGTACACACAAGGAATGCAATTGTAATCAATTATGCATAATACCGATCTGATCACGCGAGAAATTCATTAATATTTATCACCGTTATCAAAGCATGTAAGTGGAAACCGTCGTAATTATTTTCTTTTATTTATCCCTCTAATACATTTCACAATTAAAGGTATTAGGGTATAAGGAAACGTATAATTACTGTAAACAATAAAACCTCATCTCGCTTTAGTTTCCGATGAGGTCATGTAAAGAGTTGCTATAGAGGGAAAGCAATAAAAAACTATGTGATATTTCTTATGAATGACAACGGTGTTTATTCCAGAATGTCATTTTAGATATTTTGCGAAATGTATAAAGCAACAGTTAATGTACAATTAAAGCGCAAAACTTTGAATGGTTTATATGTTATAATATCCTGTGGTTAAGTATTATATTTAGAACCACTATTGATAAGACAATTTTGCTTTTTCCTGAATGATTGCAAAAAGTGTCTTTTGCAACCTGAGATATTTTCTTGAACAAAAAGATATAAAATTAAATTCAACCTTATGTTTATGATTTAATAATAATTGTGCAAATTATATATTGCAGTTTAGCCAGCTTGTATACAAATATGTTTTAAGAGAAATACTTCTAGGTTTTATTAAAACCGCGTCTCACTGCAAAATAGAATTTGGAAAAAAATAATCGATTATCTAACATAATGATCTTTTGTTAAAAATGAAATAATTTAAGCTGATTTTTTTTAAATGTATTTAAAATGTAAGATAAACAAATAATTGCAAAGAGAAGTCTATTTAATAATTTTGACTATCCTTATTTAACTTTTCTGTCTGACATTTATGAATTTCATTCATTTAAAGGTTACCTGACATTATTTTGAAGTAAGGAAACAAATGTTGAATTCGTCAAGCTAGTAATTCATGTCAACAAATTACATTAGGTAAATTTGTATAAAATATCTGAACTACTTTTTACATGTAACACTTAAAAGAATAGTCGCATTACGCAAGGATTATTGAAACATGTTTAAGGATGGGTTAAAATTGTCAACGTTGGTCAATTCTCTATGTAATATTTAGAATTAGATGGTTTCACAGTAATGACTGTCTCATTATCTTATGGGTCTTTAAACTTTGAGAGTAGAACAACAATATAACAAAAATAACATCTTAGCTTTTCTACTAATTATGAATTACACCTAAGTATAATTCACGACCATGTCTGTTGACAAGCGACGTGTTTCAAATATATCTAATATGTATTGATACGAGTACCAACATGTCACTCAAAAGCAGGTTGATATACTACTCAGATAAGAGTATTTAGCTTAATTGCTCGGAAATCAATGTCACGAGAAACACAATTTATACGTGTGTATGTTATATAGTAAATAAGATTAAGTTAGCATTGCTTGGTGAACATCCTGTAAGACACGGAACATTACTTGATGTAAAACAAGTACATTTCATTTGCATAATTGAATTTCACACAAGAACGGTCGTTCAAAGGAGAAACAAAAGCTAAAGTCAAATACTTCAATCTGCCAAAGGACTAATGTCTTCAGGATATCATCAGAATACAACCAGCAAAATAGCTCTGAAATTCCTCGTAAGAACCAAATTAGATTGAATACATAACCTAAATGCCACTTGTTAATTACACCATTGTTGTACAAAGTAGTGCATTAAGTGTAAAAAATAATGACATAGAAAACAATGACTGAATTAATGATGTTATCAGTAACACTTTAACTATACAAGTGCATTTCATACGGGTATGTTTCATTTATCCGTGTATGTTTAACTTCTGGTATTGAATCGGTGAAAGTCCCCATTTCTGTCAATGATGTTCATTGCCGAGCTCACCCGTGCAACATTGCGAAACTGGTTACAAGTTGTTATGTGTTGTAGTTTACCAACTTGTTTGTCTATTGTTAACGTTAAGGTGTGATAGATATTGATTATTTTATTTCAAAACAATGTATTTTTATTGTTATAAATATAATTGTACTTGTAAGATCCATCATATTATATATGAAGATTAATTTTTCACGGAAACCTGCGCCCAGAGTTCCGGTATTACCAGAAATATTTGACCCTGTGACATACATGTACATTCACAATTCAAGTGTTAAATATCGATAAATCATTAAGCGTCTTGCATTTTCATCTCAAATAATAACCAAGTCATATCTGGAAAAAAGTGCAAGCATAGGTTACCAAGAATCACAATATGTTAACTTTTCATTTTCGCTCACTTCGAGTAAAAGAATGTATCATTTACGAGTGCACCTAAATCTGGTCAAGAAAACACCTACTCGAAATAATTTGCTTCTTATGGATACTTCAGCCACAATTTTATCCCCGTATACATATTTGTACATATTTGTACTGATATTTGATAATAAAGGAACGTTCAAATATATATATTTAGCAAATGAATTATTTGCTTAGTTTTTCATTAGTTCCTGACGTGAAATGTATTTGTTTCAGGTGATTGTTATGACATGATCTTAAATATAAATATTCACCGGTAACGATCTGGTTAAAACCCTGTCTTATGCAAATCGTTCTTTCCATGAGCAAGAAACGATACATTCATTGCTCTGTACTGATAAGTTCGAGGAACTGATTTGAGAGTGTGTCACAAGCTTATTGCGTCCTACGAAAACCAAACAAAAATGTCTTCTATATAAACTAAAACGAACAAAATATGTTAAATTTGCATATTTCTAAGATTCATATGCCTACATAATATTTATTTTTATACATTTTGCAATCTACAGCAACCAATTAGTGAAAGGCCCTGGTAGATGTGTCTGTACCCATAGATTATATTGTTCAGTAATGTCTTTCTTGTCACCTTAATCTAACCATTTTTGAGTGTTCTTATTTTGTTGGAAA
>NW_026861918.1:0-93194 GCF_026571515.1 Ruditapes philippinarum | reverse complement strand
GCAAAATGATGTACTTCAATTTATTTCAACTATTTAATGTCCTTGACGAGAGATTTGATATATTAGTACAATGGTAGATCTTCTGTTATCTTTGGAGGCATGTTACTTTAAAAAACATTAACAACACTCTAATCATTTATTAAGTTTAAATGAAACGTATGTCATCCATTGTTTTTTCTTTTGCTTTTTTTATATATATAAAACTGGCCTCAGAATTTACTAACTGTTTTAGTAAACATAAATCATATGTAAAGTGTATCAACAAATTTTATGTGCACAAAAGGAAGTCAAGGTGGGCCTTTAAAAACCAGAAAAACATCATAAAATGGCAATAAATAATAAGTAAAATCAGTGACTATGTCCTCAGTCCTGTTATTAGATATGAGTCATAAACTTCATTCAAGTATTATCAATTTTATTTGACCATAAAAAACTGTCCATTAAATCAATCAACCAAAGTTCAATGCTGTAAGACATGACTTTGATGTAGTGAAATCAACCTTGAGAGTAAAATGTCTTCTTAATTAAAACAGTTTGAATTTAATCTAAAATACCATAATATATTTTTTACTTGTTCTGCCTTCAATTAAGTTTCTTTTAAAGATTTTGTTTTTGTTCCAAACTGTTGTACTTTATAATGCTTAAGGCAAGCTATATCCAAACACTGATTATCAAAAAAAGGAAGCTTCAAGAATGACCTTGACCTTAACAAGAGCTGTCACAGGAGACAGCCAAGCTCGACTAATAAAATACTGGACGCAGTAAGGAGGACAAAACTATGAAAGAAAAACCAATTATGTATAATTATGTATTAAGATATAGTAAAAAAATATCATTTGTTAACATAAATTCCAAGATCAAGGGGAAACATTCTAAAAAAAGTCATGCTAGAGTTATGAACCTTTCACACAACATGTGTGTAATGATAAGAAATATATATTTGAAGTTTGAAGTAGATACCTTAAAAAGTAAAGAAGTTATAATATTTCTTAAAGAAAATCCTAAGTTCAAAGAAAGATAAATATGTAAATATTGCTTCAAGAGTTACGAACATTGTCACATAAAATGTAATTGATGATAAGGAATAAGTATTTGAAGTTTGAGGTAGATACCTTTAAAACTAAAAAAGTTATAGTAACAAAAAACATTTTTTTAGTAAAAAAATCTAAGTTTATGGGGAGATAATTCTTGCAATATTAGTGCTAGAGTTATGAACCTTGCCACGTAAGATGTGGATGATGATAAGTTACATATATTTGAAGTATGAAGTTGATCCCTTTAGAAATAAATAAGTAACAGTAAAAAATAGTATTTTTTAAGGAAAATTCTAAGTTCAAGGGGAGATAAATCTGAAAATATTGGTGCTAGAGTTATGAACCTTGTCACATAAGATGGGGATGATGATAAGGTACATATATTTGAAGTATGAGGTTGATCCCTTAAGAAATAAAGAAGTAACAGTAAAAAATAGTATTTTTTGAGGAAAATTCTAAGTTCAAGGGGAGATAAATCTGAAAATATTTGTGCTAGAGTTATGAACCTTGTCACATAAGATGGGAATGATGATAAGGTACATATATTTGAAGTATGAGGTTGATCCCTTAAGAAATAAAGAAGTAACAGTAAACTAGAACTGTGTCCAAAGGACACGGATGCCCCCACTGACAACATATATATGGTATATAGTGAAAAAATCAACAAAGGGCCATCATTCTGTTAAATTTGGTTGCAGCAAAAATTCCTTCCTTTACTACCATCTACACATTCAGGTTGCTCATCCCTGGAAGTTTAAGCAAAATCTGCCATCCGGTTTAAGAGGAGTTGCGTTCACAAAATTTCTATATGGTATATAGTGAAAAAATCAACAAAGGGCCATAATTCTCTTAAATTTGGTTGCAGCAAATATTCCTTCCTTTACTACCATTTACACATTAAGGTTGTTCATCCCTGAAAGTTTAAGCAAAATCTACCATCCGGTTTAAGAGGAGTTGCGTTCACAAAATTTCTACATAGTATATAGTGAAAAAATCAAACAAAGGGCCATAATTCTGTTAAATTTGGTCGCAGCAAAAAATTCCTTCCTTTACTACCAATCTACATGTTAAGGTTGTTCATCCTGAAAGTTTAAGCAAAATCTGCCATCTGGTTTAAGAGGAGTTGCGTTCACAAAATTTCTACATAGTATAAGTGAAAAAATCAACAAAGGGCCATAATTCTGTTAAATTTGGTCGAAGCAAAAATTCCTTCCTTTACTTACCATCAACATATTAAGGTTGTTCATCTCTAAAAGTTTAAGCAAAATCTGCCATCTGGTTTAAGAGGAGTTGCGTTCACAAATTTTCTACATAGTATATAGTGAAAAAATCAAACAAAGGGCCATAATTCTGTTAAATTTGGTCGCAGCAAAAATTCCTTCTTTTTACTACCATCTACACATTAAGGTTGTTCATCCCTGGAAAGTTTAAGCAAAATCTGCTCCGGTTTAAAGAGGAGTTGCGTTCACAAGATTTCGGGACGTACGGACAGACGGACAGACGGACAGACGTACGGCGTGACGGACGGACGGACACTCGGACGGACAAGTGCAACGCTATATGCTCCCACTCTGTGGGGGCATAAAAATAGTATTTTTTGAGGAAAATTCTAAGTTCAAGGGGAGATAAATCTGAAAATATTTGTGCTAGAGTTATGAACCTTGTCACATAAGATGGGAATGATGATAAGGTACATATATTTGAAGTATGAGGTTGATCCCTTAAGAAATAAAGAAGTAACAGTAAAAAATAGTATTTTTTAAGGAAAATTCTAAGTTCAAGGGGAGATAAATCTGAAAATATTGGTGCTAGAGTTATGAACCTTGTCACATAAGATGTGGTTGATGATAAGAAACATATATTTGAAGTTTGAAGTTGATACTTTAAGAAATGACAAAGTTATAGTGAAAAATATTTTACTGCACCAAAACTTTAATCTGAAATCTGGACGCGGACGTGGACACCGACGCCGGGGCGAGTAGGACAGCTTTCCATATACTTCGTATAGTCGAGCTAAAAATCAAATTTAAAAAAAAGTCCAGTCAGTGTATAACAGACTTTTATCCTTTTTTCATCTACATGTACACGGAGAGAAGCCTGAGACTGAAACTTTAAAATGTTTTCACAATCTGCCTGTCAAATATACAAATGATTTTATGGTTGTGAAATATGGGGCTTGATGATTCAAATCTATTGAGGGCATCATTATTCTCCAAAAGATTATAAAAGTTTCTTTTTCAAATTCTTCTTAAAAACTAACAAAACAACGTCAAATGTAAACTTCTTATACAAGTTCATTGTTACTTAAATCAAACAAATTAATTCATGTTCGGCGGATAATGATTAATTCATGAATAACGATTTGAAACCGACTCTGTCAATTCAACAAAAGAGCAAATCAAAACATGTAAACAAGATATACTTATTAGTATAATCAGATAACAATCACCTGCCATTTGACCATAAGGTATGTGGTCAATTAGTACTGCATAACCTTACTTTGTCCTGGCAAGGAAATGACCGGGCTAATCCTGCAATGCATACATTGGTCGCATAAAACTAAAGTTCTCCTTAACTGATAACCAATCTAAAGTTCTTGCAATTATGTATTTAATCTAACATTTCCTGTATATTATATACTTTATGTAGTCGGATTTTAACAATTAATTTTAAGCGGCACTCACTTTAGATTAATCTGTGATTGAAGAAGGCTTTATAAAAATGTAGACCAGTAGTGCAATGATTAACCAAGCTTAAGTATCAATTATTAGCTACTACAGCTTTCTAACAAGTGATCAAAAAACATGTGTACAGCTAATCTTCTAATTTCATAGATAAAATGCAAAAATTCTTTAGAATCGTTCAATAACCATGTGGATGACAATTCCTTATTTGGAAGAAAACAATACTTTAGTAAGCTGGTACATCTAACAATTCATTTTGCTGACAAAATACACAGTAAACTGACAACAATTACTGAATTGTGACCAAGTTAAGCACTGATGCAGACAAGGTCAGTTGCAAAGGCAAAACTTTGATAGTTAAAAAAATTCTATAATTTCAACATTGAGATTGACAACTCATTACCTTATACTTATGACTAAGAGCATTACCAATATATTTAAGTATTTAATGGCTTACCAAAGGCAATCAAGCTCTTGACCTTGGGCTTTGGGGTCAAAGTGATTCAATCTGAATGCAAATACATGTATTAGTCGCATCATGACCAAACCAACATAATGGGTTTGCGACCAGCATGGATCCAGACCAGCCTGCCCATCCGCGCAGTCTGATCAGGATCCATGCTGTTTGCTTACCAACTCTATTACAAGTAGAGAAACTGAAAGCGAACAGCATGGATCCTGATCAGACTGCGCGGATGCGCAGGCTGGTCTGGATCCATGCTGGTCGCAAACCCATTATGTTGGTTTTGTCATGACGTGGCTCATATACTAACAATGTAAGAAGGTTATGTTTGTTGCAATGTTAACTTAGTGGAAGACTCTTAAAAGGTCATGCTTTACATGTTGTTTTCTTTGTTACATAATAAAATGTCTTGTTCCCTTTAAAAGATCAAAATACTAAGATTTGTTTTACCAGTGGAAACATGTGATAATCAAAGTGCTGCAGCACTGAATGCGACGGACATGCAACCGGAGAGACACTAAGGCTTCTTTTAGAAAAACAAAACAAAACAAAAACAAAACACAAAATATATAACAGAGAAAATTTGTTCCATACAAGTTCGAGATTTGTAGAGCAATATATTTTGTGTCCCAAATTGATATAATTCAGATTTTCTACTTTCAAGCACTTAAATACAGAAAGAAATTTATGCCTAAAAACTCTGGTCAAACTTGTAAATCAGTGTCCTTATCGATTTATTCTAAGAAATGATATGTAAATAGAAAAAAAACTATCAACGAAATATTTCTAGAATAAATCCAGGCAAATAAACTTTCAAACCATAATACATTATACATTTTGAGAATGCCATTTAGAATTGCTTCGTGTTATATCATAGTGGGCAACAGACAATAAAATATAAGTCATTTGTATTTTTTATTTCTCTAGGATATGTCTCATTAAAAAAAAAAAATTGGTTAATCATCAGCAATTAATAGTGTATTTCTTAGATTTTTTTATTTACAAGGTAAAGAGTGTAGAGGCCAGAGCACATCGTTTTTATTTTAATTTAAATGTCACTTAAGCACTACAGTGTTTAGTTGTCCTTTTCAACTTCACACTAAATTCCATTTCAACTTGTTTACTTCTTATAGCATTTCTAAAAGTATTGCATTACAATCCGCTGGTTTATTAATTACATGTTTAATGTGTTTTCCTAATCGCTGTCCGAAAAATCAGAACAGGTGAAGCAGAATCTATTTTAGAAATAGCGAAGGTTAACTCATATCATGACCTAGTAAAATATGTAAAAAACCACAAGAATCGGAAGTGGAACTGATATTATAACTTCCTTACCATGAAAAGACTACATGGCGGTTAAGTGTCTTACATGCATTTTCAAAAATAGATATTTATACTAGCCATTTACTGTATCTAATATATTAATAACTGTAAATATTAGAAAACCCGCGGAAATAGTCAAAAAATGTTATTTTTTTATTTTGCGCGAGTTTTCCTGAGTAGAAAAACTTTTGATTTTTTAAATAAAAATTATTTTTAAAATGTAAAAATATTTTTTTCCCTTAAAAAAGTCGGGGAATCAGAGGTTAACCTTTTTGTGTAAATTTGCTGCCCTACTTTTTCGACAGCGGAAAAATGTTTCAGCAGTAATTTGCATTTTGGCAAAAATATAGGGGACTACAAGTTTTTATAAAAAAACGTTATTTTAATTGATAACTTAATTTGAATTAAAAGGGGCAAAATATGGAAGAAAAATATCCAGAAAAGTAGGGAGTTTTGAAGGATAAAATTCATGTACTTTTTCTTGGGCTTTTAAATTTGGTTTAGGAAATTGCCGATTGTAGAACGAATCCATGTGTAGATGACTTAGCTCTGAACGCGCCTGAGGGCGCGTCCGTCGCAAAAAGGTAAGAACAAGCAGTTATTTAGTGTTGAATCCACAAAAGCTACAACAATCCTTATAAAATTGCTGACCAAAATTGCTGTATTTTATTCTTATTTCTGAAATTCAGGCCAAATGGTGATCAGTAAAAATATAGGGCCCAGTCTAAAATTTTTTCTCAAACCTTTGGGTAAATTTCACTGTTTGCAAAAATTGAGTTTTAATGTTTTTAAAAGCTCAGATTTAAAGTAAAAAACATCCAAAAATGAAAATAAAAAGTTTTTAAAACTTACATTATAAAAAAAGAATTTTAAAAATTTGGGTTCGAAAATTTAAATGACTTTTTTTCTATATACAAATTTATCCCTAAAAAAATAAGGATAAGTAATATTCGATACATTTGTCTCAGTTATTATTCTTTAGCTTTATCTAAAGCTTTATGTGTGTGAGAACCAGCAATCTTAACCTAAGAAACTACCACATTTTATATAATATTCTTACTGGGTATGGACAAAAACCTGTAATTTACTCAGCAAGTGATGTTGTTATTTGGGTCTTTCATAAATTACAAACAGAAGCCTATAATTGTCCCCGAAGCAGACGGACCTACTGTAGTGCAGCAGACGACAATCTAGAAAGCAATTATTGGTATTTCTTTTCCTTTCTAAAGAACTTTATATATTTTTCTTTGTTTTTCCTCTTTTACTCAATGTAATTTAAGACACTATGCTACTGCTAAAGTCAATTGATTATTTTCCAACTTTAGTCGTTATCTAAGAACTGAGTACTTTTCTGTGCAATTTTTCAGGAACAAGCCAATATCAAAGTGATTCAATTTGAATCTATTAGTATCTCTGTTACTAATAAGATAATAATTCTGTATAACAGAACAATATTATCTAGAATGTATTCACGTCTTTAATTTCACATTCATGTCCCTTTAAAACATTTGTAATAATAATAATAATTATCAAAACAAAAAATTCATTAAATTTATCCTATTTCAAAATCTTTTCATAGTTATTTCAAGTACATGTACAATGTATAATTTATGATCTTTTAAAGTTAAATTTAAACTCACCTAATTCTTCCTTAAAAAAAATATCTTTTTTTTTTCTCCGACCATAAATTAGAGAAATGTCACTAATCCACGAAATAAAGTCGACCAATAAAGACCGCAGAATGTAGAACACTACCGGTTACCGGTAAATTTAACTGACGAAGATCAACAAAGTACAGATTTTCATGATACGTCTTTATTACGCATATTTACAAGTTGTCGACAGGTTGGTAAATAAACCTATCTCTGTCCTTTTATGTTTTCAAATGGCTATACAAACATTGATATAATACTTTATGTACCATATAATTCACTGCCAAAAAAACACACTAGAAAACAAAATAAAGAATCCATTTTAACTGTGTATGTATGAATATACAGTATTTTGCTAACAGTTGGTATTATTTAAGTATATATAATATCATTTTTGTTAACATTTTGTAGTAAAATAATTCTTTCTTTGTAATTTAAGTAGCAGGCTTTGCACAATGTTTTTTTAAACTTGCTTCAAAACTTGGGAAAAACTTCAAGGATGGTTTCAAAATAATCAATAATGTTAATATTTATGGAAAACAATGAAAACAGTGAACCACTGTAAGTAAAAAAAATGAAACTTAAGTTCTCAAAAAGATTGAAAATGTCAAAATTAACTAAAGTTGGCAGGTTTACAGATTTGTCAACAAAAACTTAACATAAAATTATGCAAATATTTCAAAAAGTTTATATAAAAACAAAACACATATGAAATATAACAATTTTGGAAAAAGCATTTTGAATTAGTGAAGAAACATAATTTAGTACAAAAGTTACTTTCCAAAGTGTCGGTTAAGTCAGCTATACTTAAAATGCACTGGTTAATCTTTTATTATAAAAAAATATGGCATATAGGACAAATAACATTCTAGGCATGTGTACTGTTGTTCATCAAAATGTCATGGAAAAAAAAGATGCATATAATTATAAAACTGTTTAGGATGCGATTTAGCATCTCCAATGTCTATAGTTCTAAGTGAGGTTCTATCAGAAGATGGGCATGTAATGCTTTGCAGCTTCCATATTATATTATATAACTTTTAACCTTTTTTTGTGTCTATAAATTACCTTCACATACTTTCTTAATATAGAATGTCAAGTATTTATTTAAGAAGTTTTGGTTGTGTTTTTTTCTTGTTCATGTAACATATACATTAACAATGACATATAATTTATAAACCCCATTTAATACAAAAATAGTGTCAAGATTTTTTTCCCTCCCTTTATTAATTGCTATTTATAATGTTTTATGATTATATTTTTGTTATCTTTTTCAACCTTGGAATATGTACGAAACAAAAACCCTTAGTTGTTAATAAGTACGACATTGCTTTAAAACTTATAATAAATGTGAGATTCAAAATGCACGAAAAGGTTATTTATAAATTTTTGCTGTGTTCTTTCCCTTAAATTTAATTTTTAACATTTTCTTGGTTTAAAAACAAATTAATTTAAAAACCTGTGTTAAAAAATTTCAAAAAAATTTTAAAGTAAAATATAATTTAAAAGTTTTGGGGCCCCCGATCCCTTATTTGGAAAAACATTACATATTTTTTTTGTTTGTTTGTTTTTATAAAATTTACCCATTTTTGGCATATTTTGCAGTTTAATTAAAAATAACCCAGCTTTTTCCCGGAACAAAACCCAAAATCATTTTCCCCCATAAGTCCGATCTCATTTCTAAAAACCGGAAGGGGAGAGAAAATGACCAAATTTGACCAAAGTCTGAGCTGCCCGGGGAAATTTTCCCAGCCAAAGGTCAAAAACAGCAACCCCGGAAAATAAAATCTGATGCTTTTTCTTATAACTTTTAATAATTTTTTAATTAAAGTCCTTTGTTGAAACAATTCACATAGTTTTTATAACTGAAGATGTGCAGATTTCTGGTCTTTAAATGTCAGCATCTTTCAATAAAATTCATTTTATTTTGCACTAAATTTTGCAGTTACTGAGCTTAATGTACTGTACCATTTTGTTATAACAAACATCATTCTTTGATTTTGATCACATCAACTTTTTCATGAATCTTCTTACCGAAACTATGACCAAAGAAATTATAAAGTCGGTCAGATTCTTTCTTTACATTTCTAAAAGCATTTAAAAGTTAGTCATAGATAAATTGATACACAGATAACTCGGCTAGTTGTTAACGTGCAAACTTCCCGCCAAGTTTGGCCCGATTACGATTTTGTATATCGCATAAACGCCCTGCTGTTCCCTAGATATGAAGTTATTTACATGGTACATATTATCAACAGCACGGAAATTACAGAGGAAAAGATTGACACATTCTTCTATTTGATACCGTATTGAACTTTATTAAGCTCTCTTAAATCAACTGTCTGTCAAATAGATTTTACGAACAAGGGAGGTAACTCATGGTCTAAGTGGCAATTATGTTATATTTACATAGTATCTCTTATACAGTTACATAAAGTTTATTTTGATAGTAATTTTCATGCATTTCTATACATTTTATTTTCAAAGTTCATTTAGTATCTATTATACAGTTACATTAAGTTTAACAAAAATCATCAATAACTGTCATGTGCATTTAAACTGGAAAACCTGTCAAATCTTTCAATATGTAATCAAAGAGGCAATTTTTAATTGTATGATATTATTTACTAACACCTGAAGTTCCCTTTCCAAATGAAGATTTACATTATAAAAAGCTACTGATATACTCCTGGCCAAACCATCACATTGGTGATGTCCCTCTAAGCTATTGTACTAATCAGGTGATTTCATTGATGTAGATAGTTTTTATTACATGCTTTTCGGTGGTTTATAGAGATATATCAATGAAATTATAAAACTGATAATTTCACTTTTTGAAACAGTGAAATTATCATTTTGATAATTTCACTGTTTTGAATTTAAGCCCTTTCAGTTGTTTGGATGATATTCTAGCGTGCACAGTATTGGGAACCAACTTAATGATGTGACATAGTAAATGACATCACGTTGTTTTATTATTTGGTGCGCTTTTGCATTTAGTATTAGGTTAAGCATTTCTTTGCATATAATAAAAAGAAAATTTGTTAAGTTTACTGTAAGATCGAAATATATTTTAACCTCGTGAATACCAAAAGTTAATATTTCACTTGTAGCTGTGCCACTCGTGAAATATACCTTTTGGTGCTCACTCGGTGAAATATATTCCGATCTTACACTGAACTAAACAAATATCCTCTATAAATTCATGCATGTAACCCCAAAATGGATATTTTTAATATATTTTATAAAATGTAAAAAAATGAAGTTTTTTTTCCAATAAAATATTTAAAATTATGTATAATCTGTCCATGTTTTAATAAGTTTCTGTTCTGATTTTCTAAAATGGCATCAAATTATATTGTTGCACTTATTGATTCTCCGGATTTATCCAAGTAGATTTGTATCTACATTGTCAGCCAATTAACCATTCCTTAAAATGTTTAGAGGATTTATTGATAGTGCATTTAGTGTATTTTCAAAGAAAAGGCTTTAACTGCAAGTATTAAAAGTGTTTGTTTACATTCACAAAATTAATCATTATGTCTGTTTTAGATTATCTCATCAATAATAGTGAAGCCTACACCACTGCAAATAAACTGGACACAATATCACTAATGCAACAGTCCATTTAGCTAAACAATATAGTAAATTAAAGATGTCACTTTCAACAGACAAGTGTTAAATGACCACCATCCGTGAGTGATATATCAGCTTTCAGAGCACTTGCCATTTTATTGACAAGACATTGCCACGGTATAGAGTGACGTCAGTCCACATTTCAAAGAGCGGCAATAGAGATGTTTTTCAGAACTAGTGGAAAAGTGGTAAAGGAAAACTGTGTTGCAATTACAAGCACATTGGTATCTAACATCTCTATTGACAAGGGACTAAGAAATTTTAGGCCCAATTTCACCCCAAAAATTGACAACAATACGCTAGTTTCTTATATTAAAGACTGCTAAATTTCAATACACTGTACTTTGATATTAAAATTGTTAACTTTATGTTTGTATGGGATGGGGAAAAAGGTCAAGTTTAAATGTTTGTGTGTATGGGGTGAGCATGGAGGTAAAGGTTCAACTTCTGTTTGTATGGGGTGGGGAAGGAGGTAAAGGTTAAAATTTTATTTGTATGGGGTGGGAAAGAAGGTAAAGGGAAATTTTTTGTTAGTATGTGGTGGGAAATGAGGTAAAGGTTAAATTTTTGTTTGTATGGGGTGGGCATGGAGGGAAAGGTTCAATTTTTGTTTGTACGGGGTGGGCATGGAGGGAAAGGTTCAATTTTTGTTTGTACGGGGTGGAAAATGAGGTAAAAGTTAAATTTTTTGTCTGTGTCTATGTTGGCAAGTGTGTCTGTCACATTTCAGATGTAAAGATCACACATATCTTGGGAAACTGACAATAAACATCTGACAAATAAACATAAACAATTACAGTTTGATTGACAGACGGTTGATCTATAAATGACATACATGTGTATTCATCCTCTTTTATGTAGTAAGGTCATATTGTGATCTATCTATATATTTAATCAGTGCTGAAAAACAGTTATAAGTAGATATAATGACTATTTTGGGACTACTGGAACAGAAATACTATAAAATGAATGTGAAAGCTGCCTCAAAAAAAAATTCAGCTCCAATTTCTAGATGGAACATGCATATTTTAATAAATGAAAAATTTGAATTTCTTACATAGATCAGCTGGGGCAGATATTCTAAGATAATTTAGAAATAAACTAGAAATAGAATTGAGAATCATATGTTTATCCTGATTTGATCATTTTCACAATAAGATTAATAATCATGGAAAAACAGAGTGAGAAAATTTTGCACACAAGTTATTACAGTAGTTTCACCAAGATCAAAGGGAACCTTGAAAAATTATTCTTATTCCTATCACGTCAAAAAAAACTTAAGGCAACCTTTTAGATTCAAACACTGTTGTGTACATGTTTCTTCGTACACACATTTTTGGTATTAAACTACAAATAAAACAATTTATGTTTTTTTTTTTTTCATTTAAACAATTTTCAGCAGTCAGGGAAACAACCCATTCTCAGTTCAATACACAACAAAATTGATTTGTCTCCCTTTGCTATCAACTATCAACTGCCAGAGAAATATAGAAATCAAAGTTATTGTCACGCTGACTACTGTATTATATGATGTATATTATTTTTCTACAATGAATGTTGAATGTTAAAATATTTAGCTGTGTCAGAAACATTTAAAACTTGATATCCTACCTAAGTAAATACACTTCCTATTATGTCTATGAGGTACTTTGTATAATAAAGTACTGTATCTGTACTGTATCTTTTTTCAAATACAAAATATCTATGATACTTAAAATAAATATAAGTGGCAGCATGGCATAGTGGTTAACGCACCAGACTTAAGTAATCTAATGATTGTTGGACATGTGTGTTGAAACCCCATCAAAGGCTACCCAGTGTTTCCTTGAACAATTTGTAAACTGTTGGTTCCAGCAACAGATTCAAAGTGTTTCAATAAGCTTATAGCTTTCAACACAATCAAACTAAAACAAATTCCTATAAACTAAATAAACAGAATAGTTAGGCATCCAAGGCCACAAATTACTACAATAAATGAAAATTCCCTGGTAAAAGTTTACTAAGTAGGAGTATATACTGTCCAAAACCAGAAAATCATTATTATAAATCAATATTGACAAGAATATAATATTTATTACATAATTTAGCAAAATAATAATACACACTCCAAAATTCAAAATTTCACATAATAATTTAAACAATTTATTTTAAGGTTACCTACCAAAATTTCACATTGTATAATTATGTGGTAACAATAATAATACACACTTCAAAATTTCACATAATAATTTAAACAATTTATTTAAAGGTTACCTACCAAAATTTCACATTGTATAATTATGTGGTAACAATAATAATACACACTTCAAAATTTCACATAATAATTTAAACAATTTATTTTAAGGTTACCTACCAAAATATTTCACATTGTATATGTGGTAACATTAATTGAAAAAACCCTGAATTCCTCCTGATGTGATAATGTACATAGCTTTAAACAGTTTTATATTACTGGTAATAATTGGGTTTATAAATCATATGTTTAGTTTATCAAGGTGAACATTATGTGTTTTCTCAACCAAACAACATCGCAATTATAGTAAATTATTTTATATTACATTCATTAATCAAGTGACCTTGCGTAAGCATGTATATTATGTTAATTATTACCTTTTTATATACCTTACATATTTTTTACCAACCCAAGACACCAGTTTGAAGAGAAAATTTCAAAAAATCAAACAAGGTTTTGGATAGAAATGACCCACTGCAGATCATCCTCAAGACTGCTTAAAATATGCTTATCTTGTTAAACAGGGAAGTGCAAGTAGCTGAGTGTCCATTTTGTAAGCCAATCCATTGTATTAAATAGGAATAGAGAGAAATCTATATCATTGTTATTCTAGTTCTGTGGGTGGAATATGTTTTTTCCTGGAGCTCTGGTATAAGACAATATGTCTGATACTTTTCAATCAATCACTGATTACAGTGATTGATGTTCGGAAGTTAGCTGTTATGATATCGAGGAATACTCCAACATGTTAGCTGGAAGCTTGTTAATCGGTGACAACAGATTCTACCAATGCTACTCATGCAGACCACTAGATTAGCATGTAAGTGGCAACAGATTCTACCCATGTGACCAGTGCAGACCAGTGGAAGCCAGTTGGTGGCAACAGATTGTACCAGTGCGACTACAGTCAAGACCAAGGATCAGTTGTGCCTGCACTGTTCGCTCTTCAGTCAGTATATATTTTGAAATTTTCCATGAAAATGATGAATGGTTTGTGTCCAAATTACAAGATGGGCATGTCCATTTCAAATTTATAACTGTGTACCGATTAAAGTGCTTAAAAGTATAGCCTCATCTTAATTGTCATAGTATAATAATCTACTTTTAGATTTAGTAGCGTTGACCCAATTTATGAGAAAGCAAACAGGATGTTTCGGCCCCAAAGATATTTCTGCCCTTTTATAAAATTAAATAGGAAATGTTCATATAATTTTATACTTATTTATACTTTAAAACTTATTTTGAAATTGAATTTTTAAAAAATAGGCCTGATTTGGTAAAGGGCTGATATGTCTGGAGCCAAAATGTCTTGGGTAGTTTGGGACCAAAACATCTTGGGGGCTGAAATGAAATCCCACACAAGCTCAGCTGTTTGTGCAAGGTATCATCAGATATACAGCAATTAATAAAGGTGCTGTAAGAAATAGCATGTATGAGGGAAACAGACAGACAGAAATTGACAGAAGGAAGAATATGCAAACAAAGCCACCAAAAATTTTTCAAAAAAGAACAGTTTGCCCAAAAAAATCCAAGAACACTTGCTGTGTAATAGCCATATAACTTCTATATTATTTCTAAAACTATATAAACATTCAAACAAACAACATCTGCATTGGGAGATTGATAGTAAATTTCATTTTGAATAATTATTGCAACCTCAATTTAATATCAATCAATTCTTCAAACTGCATGCATAAATACACCTACATACATACATAAATTTCAATCAACCATAAACTAACAACAAATATACAAGACATATTATAAATTAAATAACAAGATTTAAAATATTCAGCTAAAATTATGCATGAATAAATGCATTTTAACAAAAACCAGAAAACCACATTAATCGTATTGAAAATAGGAAGTCATCTATGAAAATCAATGTTATAACTTCAACATTCAATCTTGCATTAGTTTTATAATTATTTATACCAATTCTTTTACCTTTTTTAAAAACTGATAAATATTTGCAATGTATCTGATCTTTCTTCAAACCAAGATAACCTAATAACCAACAAAGATTGGAATATCTTACACATCTTAAGATAAAATACATTTTTCTGTAATAAGTTGTTTTTTTTTGTACAACAAGATTATAACATTTTCTAGAACAATTCATGAAGTTACTTCATGAAGACTTCAAGTGAAAGAAGTGAACAGAAAATGAGACTTATTCATAAAAAACTCATGAAACGACAGTTCATGAAGTATTCATGAAGAGACATATGCATGAATTATTCATGGTTTCATGCACAGTCCACATTCATGAAAAGTTCATGAAGAGTTCATAGAGTTCAAAACAGGCCAAATTCATGAAGTATTCATGAAGTAGTTTTTATCATGGATTTATTCATGAAATGAGTAACAACTCTTGTTCATGAAGAGTTCAAGAACATATGACGAAAATTCTTGAAAATGAACTTCATGAAGAGTTCATGAATTTTTTTGTTCATTATTTTAATGTCTCATTTTCTGTTCATGAATATTTTATTCGTGAATAGTGCATGAAGATAAATGCTTGAAATTTCATGCACAAAATTATTTGCATTTTAAGAATATTTCAAGAAGTAAAAATTGCCTAATATTCATATTTGCCTTAGATTTTGCAGCGACCTCAAAGAAGACTCAGGACAGTGATAAAAATTCTGCAAAAAAGCACCCCAAATGAGCGCTCACAAGAGGCAGCTGATTTTGCACATGTTTGCAAGGTCTAACTTGTAAATTATGGCCAAAAATAGACTTTCTGAGACACAGACAAGGCCTCCATATAAACAATAAAATATGTGAATGTGACTATTGCTCTTTTAATTCATATATCAGCAATGACATATTATTGCTTCTTTTTTTGGCGCAGTGTTTTCTGCATATTTTCGAACTTTTTAATGAAGCAATCTTTGCTTATGTTAGTTTTTTCACGCACTAAATGCTCCAGCTTTTCAAGCTTAACAATGTCCAAAGGTGGGCGTGGCCCTCTCTCAGAACATTTATTGGTTCTCTTCCCTGTTCTGCTGCAGTTCATCAACTCCACATTTGAGAATATAGCTTTACATAGTGTTGATAAAACTTGCTGGACATCATTAGCATCCAGGTGGGAAACCAATTTTAAAAGATTATCCTGCTGACTGGAACCACCTGACTCGATTGCCACAACCCTATCTTCAAGCTTCCTTATCTTCCTCCTCAGTGCCCGTATTTCTTCCTTGATCCTGATAAGGAAAGGAAACAATTACTTTGAATAGGGAAAAGTCACAAAACCTCAATCTTGCCATATGTGTCTAATTATCATATATTATTATACGCGTTTAACTTTTGAGGCATGGAGGAGCACGTGACCTGTTTTCGGTACATGGAGGAGCATGTGATCTGTAAACCTTACATGATTGGTTAATTGACCTTTTTCGGAAACCTGGATAAATACCGTTTGCCGGTACGTTACGGATAATCCTCTAGGGAAAAAGACACCTAATTAAGAACAAAAAACTATTACATGATATATTTAATTTTCTATAATCATGTTACTGTTTAAGGTGGAAAAACTTGAATGATGTGTTTGATAATTATCAATGTTTCTTTAATATGTATCTCAAAATGTTACAAACAATAAATTGTTTATACTGAAAATCTACAAAATTAAAATATTCGTAGTGGCATCTGCCATAATAAATACTTGTGTGTTTACTTTATTTTTTTTTTTGCTCAGAATTATTCATAAAATGGAAGGCCTATTTAATTATTTTCTTAAAAAAGAAATAATTGTTTTATGTTCGACCTTCTCCAGTCATCAACGTTCACCAGTTTCCAAAGACCTTCTTCTATATTAATCGATTACTGTCAACTATATTCCTGATACAAACGTTTATTTATCCTTTACCCCCCCCCCCCCCCTTTGAAAATAGTTAAATGAAATATATTTATATCATTAAAAGCGTTGCCCGCAGGAAAACCATTTTACTTGTTAACTAACTTTGCATCAACTTACACATCTGGACTTTCACTTCCTGAGGTTCTTTTGTTTGCCACAATGACCTCTGCTGAGAACTTTGACAAACCTACAATTTAAAGAAAAACAGGAACTTGTACAATACATAGTATATTTCAATTATTCAAATGCTAAATGTCTTAAACACCTGCCATATCAGTATGATTTCACAATTTTAGGGTATGGTTTGTGACTCCATTCTCAACTTCAGGGGGTCACTGAGGATTTCAGTATTTCATCAATATACAATTATGAAAATTTGACTCATTCTCATCTCAAAATTTGGAAGGTGGTTTTGCATTCTATTTGTTATGTGTAAGATGAGCCAAAATAGCAAGCTGCAAATTTAAGCAACTGGTACTGGTATATTTAAATGATCTAGGTCTGCATTAACTGACCATTGCAAAAAAAAGAAGTTAAATTTTGCCCAGTATAAACATTTTGACCAAGTGTCAAAAAGATAAGTCATAGATGTAATCTCTTTGGTGTTAACAAGCTTTTCCTTCTGTGTCCAAAAAGCAGATCACTTAAAAATATTACACAGTTATCGACTTATGGTAGTGATTTGACCTACTGACCTAGTTTCTTTTTGCACATGACCCATATTCGAAATCGACCTAAAGATCATCAATATAAACATTCTGACCAAGTTTCATGAAGATACAATCATAAATGTGACCTATACAGTGTAAACACGTTGTTCCTTTAATTTGACCTGATGACCTAGTTTTTTGACTACACATGACCCAGATTCCAATTTGACCAAGAGATTATCAATATTAACATTCTGACCAAGAGATTAATCATAAATGTGACCTCTTAAGCTTTTCCTATGATTTCACCTGGTGACCTAGTTTTTGACTGCATATTGACCCCAGGGTTCGACACTAACGGGGTCCCGGGATTCCGAGGATCCCAAAAAGTCGGGAGGAATCCCTGTGATTCCTAGCTGGGGATTTCGTTGGGATCCCTGAAAAATTGCTGTGTAAATTTTTGAAATTTTCTGAATTAATGTCGTTGAATCACAAATATTCAAGAAAAGTGGTTCAAGAAAGAAAAGAAAAACCCCGCCGTTAAAATCTACACTCTTGAATTATGTACGCTAGTTTTTCTTTGTGCAGTGACTGCTATCCACTCATTTGCGATATATAATGACAAAATTGTTTTGACTAAAGAAACATTCTTGTATAATTATATATCATGCATTGACTTCATAAAATAGAGTTGTGAAAATTCAAAAAAAGAAATGTAATTATCGTATAATTATTACACAAGCGATGTGTACTTCAAATTTGTGTTGATCGGCAATGCCGGCGGTAGCTACAGTTATCCAGTGTTTGTTGTTTGTTTTTTTTATTGCCAAAATTAGGCACTTGTGATCATTGTAAATTTTCGTCAAAATTGTGAAAAAAAGATAACTGGTGTATTTTTTCTCCCTACAGTAGACTACAGCAAAAGTATAATTAATAAACAAAATAAAAAGAATCCATACTTTTAAGTTTAAAATCCTTTTTGAAACTCACAGCCTTCAATGCTATAAAAACATTGTCTAACTAAAGTCTACGGTCAATCAAGGTCACGCATTTTTTACCGACAAGAAATACAAAAATCCTTACGTGAAACATACAGCAAATGACGAAATATACAGCAAATGACGTATATTTCATCTGACAGTGCTTTGAGCCAATCAGTGTTGTGAGCTACATGACTGCTGTATGGGGTGAGTGCCTTTGATGTGACAGGTGTCAAAACTTAAAAAAAAATCAATACACAGGGAGGAAAGGGATCGGACATTTCAGTGTAAAAATTGAGAACAATAAATTTGGATATTGCACATCCTGTCATGGACTTGGAGCAACTTATCATTTTTAAAAATGAAATCATTTAAAGGTACCGTACTTGTAATGCAAACAAAACTGTTTCTTGATATTTTTATTAGCTTAAGTAAAAAATTATCAAAATATTTAATTTACAACAATCTATGGGATTTTTCCTTTTAAACACAAAAATGTAAAATGAAATCAAATATTTTTTTAAAGTGATCATAATTAAGAATTTCCTTAAAAATGACATGAAAGTAAATAATTATCGACAGTTATCCATACCAGACCTTTCTGGAATATGGAGCCTAATCATTACCTGTAACTTTTTAAAGATCTACATATGATAAGTGGGCTCTATTTCAGTGAACCCTAGGCTATCTGGGAAAATGTTTCCCCAGTTCCTATTTAACTTCAAAAATTCAAACCACCTTGTCAAGTCACTTGCATTATACCTTCATTTAATTAGATACAGAAACTGGTTCACAATTATCAACTCCAGGGAGAAAGCAAGTTTTAGCAAGATAGCTATTTTCAAATCGAACTCTTGTTCATTGAGCTTAATGTTATTCTGTTTCCATGTTCATGTAAAAATATATTATGTTTTAATTTATCTTAGCAGTCCAAATATATATACTAGTAAAGTTAACACTTTGAAACGCTTAAAACTTTAAATAGCATTATTTCCAAAGGGCTCATAAACTACATGTATTTTCTGCATCTGAAACAAGACAATATATCCTGTATGTAGTCTCAAAAATAAAAAGAATTTGAAATCGAATTGCTGCACTCCCTTGTTATTCTTCGCCTCCGTATTTTACTATTTTGATCTGAGGAATCCCTGACATTTAGGAGGAATCCCTGAATTAAATCTCGGGGATTCCTATGGGATCCCTGGTAAAAAAAGTTAGTGTCGAACCCTGGACCCAGATTCAAACTTTACATATAAGTCATAGAGACAAGCATTGTGACCAACTTTCATGAAGATACAGACATAAATGTGACCTCTAGACTGTTAACGAGCTTTTCCTATAATTTGACCTGGTGTCAAGCATTATGACTAATTTTCACAAAGATACGGTCATAAAGAGTGTTAACAAAATTGTGGACCGGAAGACGGACAAAAGGCGATCACAATAGCTCACTCTGTCACTAATAATGTGACAGGTGAGCTTAAAAAGTTACAGTCGTGAAAGAAGATGACCATTTCGGTAACAAAGTATATATTATCCAGAAATCACCAATCTGAAATCTTCCAAAAATATGTAGGCCATACAAGGCTTAATTGAACCTTGCATTTTGATGATATTCCGGAGTTGTGAAGAATGGACGGACAAAGCGACAACTATACGCATTCCTAGCATGAACATGCATTCAATGTGTTTACTATAGGTAGATGTATTTTTTTCAATTTAAGTGCCTAAAGGTGAATCAGAATGGCATTATAGCTGTCATGTGCATGAGACTAGTACTACTTAGTTGAACATGTTACAGCAGGTACATACCTGACTCGGGCGGATTGGTCACATCCATATCAGCTGTTTTGCCTGTCAAATCCACCTTGGCAGTGACCCCATCAGCCTGTCCTCCAATCATTCCAGACACTGCAGTATTGTCTGAAAGTGAAATATTCTATCCTGAAACACGGGAGACATAATAACAACTTACCGATTCGATTACAAATTCTTGCCGGTTCAATAACAATTCACTTTGATTAGGGAGCCTTGGAGAATTTCTGTTTGAATTATATTGCATTGACGCAATTACAGGACATACTACTACTTTCCAGCTTTGCAAAGAGGAATACACTAAGTGCTGACCTTTCATAAGTCAGCTGGATGGCGTCCTGACATGTGGATTTCAACGCCTTGAGCGAGGCTTGAACACAAGTGGTTATCAATGCCATAAATACATATTAGGGCAGGTACATACCTGGTTCTGGTTGATTTGGCACGTCAGCAGGTTTGTCTATCAAATCAACTGCAACAGCGATCCCATCACTCTTGCCTCCTTTCTTTCCAGACACTAGGGTGTTGTTTGAAGTCTTTTCAGATTCAGACACAGACATTCCAAAACCTACGGATGAAAACACATTTTACAAATTCTTTCTGCTTCAATACCTAGAAAATAGACATGCACCTTATGGTTTTGACCACAAGTGCAAGGATCATATCAGTGACCCTAAAAACTGCTAAGAAGACAAAAGTCATCAATATCCACTTGACCCTGGGGCAGTGGAAACAAAATTCAGTACCTTGAATAGTTTTTCAATTATGCTCAAGACAAAAACAAGAGCTGTCACAGGCAGTGTTCCCACTAGAATTTAAATTTGAGGGTACATGTACCCCCTAGGTCATAATTTTGGGGGTACACAGAATATTAAGGGGGTACAAACTATAATTTAGACAAGCAAGTCAGTTAAACACAGACAGTTTTAAGTGTTTTTTTTTTCATATATCTCGCATGTTAAACAAAACATTTTCCCGTTGTCTTTGTCAAATCTAAGCCATGAAAATTCGGACAACCAGGAGTTCTGAAATCGTTTGCAATGTTTCTTTTTGGGGGGTTCAACACTATTTTCACTAGGGCCTGGTTCTTGATTTGCGCTAGAGGATTGAGTAAAGGTCGGCGATTTTTCGCTGGAATCGCTTTTATGGAACCATTCATTTAAATTGCATTGCATTTTTTAATAACTTTTCCAGCGATTATTTAATATTTCAGACGGCTTATTTGTATTGCCCGGATGTAGACTTGTTACTGCGTTTAATATAGAGCGTCGCTAAGCGTCGTTAATAATTATGAACCAGTCCATGAGCTAAAAATAGCACAGCTGGGAAACCCGAGTTATGACCTCAGATTAAATTACGGTCGTATCGATTTTTACGGTCTTGTAAACAATTTCAGAGATTTATGAGTAGAATATTGATTTGTGATTCGAATTTGCGGATAATGTTTTGGCAGTTCAACTTCAATTTTTATACGTGCATGCACGCACCTAGTTGTAATTTCATGCGTGATTTTTGTAAATTATACGTGATTCACGTACATTTGTGCGTGAATGGGAACACTGACAGGAGACAGCGAAGCTCGACTAATAAAATACTGGACGCAGTAAGGACAAAACTATGAAAGAAAAATCAATTATGTATAATTATGTATTAAGTTATAGTAAAAATAACATTTGTTAACATAAATTCCAAGATCAAGGGGAATAATTCTAGAAATAGTCATGCTAGAGTTATGGACGGTACCTTGCCACATAACATTTGTGTAATGATAAGAAATATATATTTGAAGTTTGAAGTAGATACCTTAAAAAGTAAAGAAGTTATTATATTATTATATTTCTTAAAGAAAATCCTAAGTTCAAAGAGAGATAAATCTGTAAATATTGCTTCAAGAGTTATGAACATTGTCACATAAAATGTAATTGATGATAAGGAATAATAAGTATTTGAAGTTAGACCTTTAAAAATAAAAAAGTTATAATAAAAAATAACATTTTTCTAGTAAAAAATCTAAGTTTATGGGGAGATAATTCTTGCAATATTGGTGCTAGAGTTATGAACCTTGTCACATAAGATGTGGATGATGATAACGTAAATATATTTGAAGTATGAAGTTGATCCCTTTAGAAATAAATAAGTAACAGAAAAAAATAATATTTTTATGGAAAATTCTAAGTTCAAAGGGAGATAAATCTAAAAATATTGATGCTAGAGTTATGAACCATGTCACATAAGATGGGGATGATGATAACATAAATATATTTGAAGTATGAGGTTGATCCCTTAAGAAATAAAGAAGAAACAGTAAGAAATAGTATTTTTTGAGGAAAAGTCTAAGTTCAAGGGGAGATAAATCTGAAAATATTGGTGCTAGAGTTATGAACCTTGTCACATTAGATGGGAATGAGGATAAGGTAGATATATTTGAAGTATGAGGTTGATCCCTTAAGAAATTAAGAAGAAACAGTAAAAAATAGTATTTTTTAAGGAAAATTCTAAGTTCAAGGGGAGATAAATCTGAAAATATTGGTGCTAGAGTTATGAACCTTGTCACATAAGATGTGGTTGATGATAAGGAAGATATATTTGAAGTTTGAAGTTGATACCTTAAGAAATGACAAAGTTAATAGTGATAAATATTTTACTGCACCAAAACTTTAATCTAAAATCTGGACGCGAAGGCCGACGCCGGGGCGAGTAGGACAGCTCTCCATATACTTCGTATAGTCGAGCTAAAAATGAAAATTAACTAAACGGAATAACTCAAAAAATACTTAGGCTAGTTTTGGTTCTTGTAGTGTCATAATATGACAAAGCTTCAGCTTGAAAGAAAAGTTTTTTAGCCAAATATGGAATGTCAGTACCTTATTTATTATATAACTAGTATTACACAAGTTCTAATGTTCATAATATGACAAAGCTTCAGCTTGAAAGAAAAGTTTTTTAGCCAAATATGGAATGTCAGTACCTTATTTATTATATAACTAGTATTACACAAGTTACTTACCCATACTGATCATTCTTTTTGCTATTTCATAACAATGTTTAGGAGGGAGCTTTGCTTGCTGTAGCAGGTATTTCCTGTTTGCTGTAATATATAAATACATGTAATCAGTTAAATATAATTTAATTGTGAAACTACTTCCTTTTGGTTATAAACACTTAAATGACAGGGTTCTGGTCAGAAAATTTAGAAGGCATATGCTGAGACACCAGAAACTTTATAAAAGTAGCAGGTCGTCTTATTTAAGCATGTGTCACGCTGTTTTAAGTTGCGGTCATTTGGAAAATTTTCAACCTGCGTGTAAAAAGCAGATATGTACGAGTCAGAGAATCTTCACAGCGTTACGATCGTGCATAAAATTATGAGTTTTGGATACGTAAATTTCACATAATGATTTAACGGCAACTTGAGTCGCTTTTCTAACAAAGAAATATTTGGTATACAGTCAAAAATAAGCGTCTGTAGCCACACTGCCCCTCTCCCACCTTATTACAACTGAGCACTGTTTATGTGTCGAAGCTAACTTACGATGGATCTCGCTAATCACTGCCTGGTACGACTTCCCTCTGTTGTAAACAGCCTCAATTAGATCGCCCTCTTCGTAGTCCCATTTTGAGTTTTTCTTCGGCAAAAGAACGCTATCGGGTGAAATTACACTCATATAGCAATCCTCCCATTGTACCAGAAAGTAAATCATGCTATCTGCCATGTTTGTCTGTTGAAATTTGTTGAGCGATGTTTGAATATTTTGCCGCGTGTGTTAAACTATGATTTTTGCAGACGAAACCAAACGCTCGCCATTGGTTACCCGCGCTAGATACTACGATAATGTTGTACAGGATATCAAGCTGGAAACCAGTCTTTTGCACACGGTGAGTGAACGAAAATATTTATTTAGTTTCAGGTATTTATTTATTATATTCATTGTTTATCAACTTTTATCGAACCTTTTTTATTGTAATGGGTTCATTGTAATTATTATTTGGATTACGTAAGGATAGACAAAGGTTATATTCTCAAAAATATTATAATTATGCTAAACAAATTTCGTTTAACACATTCCGTGTTCGATAGATTTCAGTATGGCAGACAGCACTATGAATATGATGGCACCCAAACAAAATAACTGAATTGTCGTGTCACTCGTTTCATGGAGTAAGAATCTTTTTTACAACAATACCAGAAGAGGTCCTATGTAGCGAAACTATATGATGGCATATTTCTGCCGCGAGATAGCTAGATAGTAGCACGATAAATTAAAGAATCATCTTGAAAAAAAGCAAAGTTTTCTGAAAAGATTTTCTCATTTAACGAAAATTTTCCGATATTTTATTTTCGCAAATATTTGGCGTTAGTGCAACTGCCATTTATTAGCTAGAAAAAAAGCAATCTTACCCACCAGCTGAGCTGGATAATGCTTGAAGACTCAGAATTTCAAATGATCCTAATGGAAGTTTTCAGTTATTTTTCAACTTGTAATAATTTATTGCAATTGGTATTATCCGAATTGAATGTCAAATGCCTATAGATTTTTAGTAATATTTTTTGGTAGTTTTGAAGATAGAATTCTTTTGTCTGTTAAAAATATTTTTCATTTAATGCACCTTATGTACCAACAATTGTCAGGGCAATTGTATGCTTGTCAGCACAGGGTTGGTGCACAGTGTTGGGATAGTGTAAAAAAGTAATTTTTAAAAAAAATATATATTGTATATAATATGAAATTAGGCAAAGTCTATGAACGGGGAAGTCGTTAAAAATTCCTTTCATTCTTTCCGTTTTAAAGGTGTCATTTGGTATAACATGCACCGCTTCCGTTTTCACTCGGAACACTGGACGATTATCATTTATCCGAAAAGTTGAGATTTGTTCCGTTATCGGAATACCCCGCCTATTATCATTGAGTTACATTGTAAATGGCGGCGCCCGACTAGAACTGACACTGAAAATTTCATTGATAGGTATAGAATTTTATATATTTTTTAATTGTTTTTTATTTGATTTTCTTTTAAATATACACGTGTAGTCTATAGCCGGGCAAGCCAAAGCCCGGACCCGCTTCGCGGGCCCAGTCTTTGACTTCCCCGTATAATATATAGACAAGGGGTTGAACTCGCCAAATCGGCTGAATGCCCCTAGTTTAGTATATGTCAAAATTGCAAAGTCATTTTCAATAAAAAGTTGTTTCTCTTGTTTTGTATTATCGATTTATTGCAGGTTGATATAATGTCATGGTTTGGAAGTGCGTTTTTACACGTAGAAATCGAGTGGGGACAGGTTGCACGGTTGTGTCCGACCTAGCAAAAAATACGATGTGTCATCCAAAATATCGGTTTGTTGTTCAAAAACGATTTAAGTTGGGACAGTAATGATATTGTCAACGTCTAGTGATGTCATTTAGCTGCAATTTGATATATAGCTTTATATGATTTACGCAAGAATGACTTTGCAATTTTGACTTATACTGGACTAGGGGCGTTCGGCCGATTTGGCGAGTTCAACCCCTTGTCTATATATTATATATAAAGTATAATTTTTTTCTAGAATTACTTTTTTACACTATCCCAACACTGTGCCTGGTCCCTTTGCTTGTCAGTAATCCCCATTATGTAGGTCTTTTGCATTTGTTGTTATTTAATACTATATCTTTCATAATATATTCTAAGTGAAACACATTCAGACTAGAAAAATAATATTCAGTTAAAATTATTAATAAATGGTCATTCCAGTAATGATTTAGATTAAATCATTAAATAGGATGATATTTCTTTTAATTTAATAGCTTTCATCTCCCATTTATAGTCAAAATATATTACACTAGAAGAAAACACATTAGTGACAATAAAAATAATGCTGAAGCGTTTCGTAAACTTTCGAAAAAACATTTGGCTAAGTTTGGTTCGTTCCACAGTTTCAACAACTCACAAAAAGTCAAAAGGCGTCGCTATCTTCTTAACATGCAATAATCTCATCCTCTTCAATAACAAATCAAATGTACAAAATTAAGTCTGAAATCTACCACACATTACATGTAAGTGAATGGTGAACCAGTAAACCATATTAATGTACCTTTCTTTAAATTTCAGATGGCAACAAGGAAAAAAGCTGATGGTTATAGATGCATTCACATTTCTGAAAAGAGATTGTTTCAGTGCAAGTTTTGCCTTAGAATAGTATCAACCAAGGATAATATTCTGAAACACCTATGTAGCCAGCATGGCCTTTGTAAGTATGTAGAAATACTTGCTAATGAGGTGTTGAACATACAGTCAAATCTTTCTATAACGACCACCCTTGGGTGAACCAAAATGTGGTCTGTTTTAACCCTTTCACTGCCATAGGGACGGCATAAGCCGTCCCTGTTATTTTCGGCGTATTTGCTATATGGACGGCTTTACCCGTATCTATAATAAAAATAGTAATAATAATAAATTAATAGTAATAATAATAAAAATAATAATAAATATAAAGAAAATTATACCATCGACAATAATTATTATTATACTGACAAATTTGGAAACATATATAATTATTATAAAACTATTAACAAATTATAATAATTATATTAATTAATAATATAGTAATTACTTTGAAAACCCTCTGGCAAATAGGTGATCAATAAAACAATAACCCTCTGGCAGCGAAAGGGTTAAGTAATGTATATAGTGACCTTGATCATAGCCTTTTGATCTACTTTATTGTATTAAAGCACAAGTTTGCTCACAAGTTCTAATATCATTATACCCAGTCTAACTCTTTATTTGTGCAAACTCGCAGTTGCTTAGTTGAGCGCTATGGAGCCATCATTGCTCTTGTCTCTTTTGGGTGTGACCTTTGTTCACAGGTTTTACAATAAATATGATTTTTTCAGTGACAATTATAATTTGACAATTTTGAAATTTTAGAAAATGTTTTATTATTTTACAGCTCCGTTCAAGGGTGTCAAGAAGTTGTACTTAAAAGATGACGGTTTACCAGTTCCAAGAAGCACTGCATACAAACGGAAGCAGGCCTCTAAAACATTGACATTCAAAGATCAGGCAGGTAAGATGCAGCTAAGTAAAGCTTAATCATTAGTCACCTGACAGTCTAATGACCAACCTGAAGTCAAAGACTCTCTGAAAACAAAGAACCCAAAACAATTGCAGGATAGCAAATTTTATACAGTCTAAGCATCTGACATGGTACTTTATCGTATTGCACCTGGTGTATCCCCCACCACACACCACCTCCACCAATTTGTGAATGAAGTAAAAAGTTTGTTGCAAAGTGGTTCCCAAAGTGGCCAAGAACAGACTAATGCTGTCATTGTGGAATTAAAAAGCATACACTTGAAATGAAGTCATTTTCTGGCAAAGTTCATTTTTCTGAAGTTTGACATTTTGCACACATTTTTTTTCAAGTTAAATGGATCCTGGGTCCCAGTTTAAAAAAAAAATCTGTCAGCACCATGTTAGGATGACTAACAAGATGGCATTGTATGTACAAAAATGACAAGGCCAATATCTCTGGCTTCAAAATGTTCAGCTCACTTGCAATGCTTACAAATGTTTACTGTATATGCAGCCTTGTACACTAAAAAAACACTAGAAAAATGTTAAAGAATGTGGGAAGAATTACCATATATAGGCAAGAAATGAGACGGTACCGAAATTAAAATAAACATCAAGTGTGCTAAATTAGAAACAAGAATAATTACAATCCCACAAAATAAGGTTTTGGGGTGTATATATAGGAGTGAGCTTGTCGGTCGGTCTTTTGGTTTTATGGTTTCCGGATAATAACTCCTGAATGACTCAACTGATTTAAATAATTTTTAGTACAAAGATGCAACATCAGAAAATACCTGTCAAGTTTGACTTTGGGGTCAGTAGGTCAAAGATCAAGGTCACAGTGACCCTGAACAGTGAAACGGTTTCCGGATGATAACCCATGAATGACTTGACTGAATTAAATAATTTTTGGTATACAGGTCTTACATCATAAAATACAGGTCGACAATTTTGAGGTCAAAGGTCAATGTCACAGTGACCCTGAATAGTAAAACGGTTTCCAAAATGATAACTCATGAAAAGCTTGACAGATTTAAATGATTTTTGTTACACTGGTGAAACATCATGAAATATAGGTCAAGGTTGACTTTGAGGTCTGTAGATCAAAGGTCACAGTGATTGAAACTATATGGGGATGTAGTTCATCACTCTTGTGACAATTCTACCGGTAGTTAACTTTAAATTGTTTGCATGAAGAGAAATTAACATGTTTTCTCTTTTTTTGTATTTTTAGGTGCTGGTACCTCTGAAAATGTGTCAGACAACTTTTTCAAGGGTGTTGGAAAGGAACACTGCCAATCTAACATTGAAATTCCTGACCTTTGTAACAGTGACAGTTCTCATGAACAAACTTCTGATGAAGCCACAGATAGTGATAGATCTAATTACATTTTCTCATCAGAGGATAGTCTTTTCTCAGATTCACAGTCATCAGATTCAGACGAAAATGAAGAACATTATCCTGTCTATGCATCTGATGCAAAGACCAAAGCATTGAACTTGCTACAATGTTTTAAAAGACACAATTTAACAGCCTCTGCTTGCAAAGATGTCTTGAAAACAGTTAAAGATACTGTAAAAGACATTTTGCCCGAAAATGAAAAGGCAATACATTCGCTGCTTAGTTATGAAAAGTTGCTATCTCACATACCATCAAGTACTTATAAAAAAATCCATTACTGTAGTGTTTGTGAGTGTGTAACTCCTAACAATGGAAATTCATCTGAATGCAATTCAGAAAACTGCAGAGGAAGAATAAAGTCCTTCATGATTGCAAATGTGGCAGACCTGTTATGCAATATGCTTAAAGCTCCAGGTTAGTATTATATATCTTCAGCTTTACAATTATGTCTCCCTACTCTCTCATATGTAAAGGGGGAGACATATTAATTTATTATTGCTTGTCTGTCACAAATGTTTGTCCAATCAACTGGGTTGATTTATACCAAACTTCACAGGAGTTATTATTGCCAACTCTAGTTGTCGATCCCACTTGTGATAAGCTGGACATAGTTGTCAATTTTGGCGATTTCATGTATGTCCATGTAAATGTTTAGATACTAAAGTGGCCAGGAGGACAAAATACATGACTGTAAATTCTATTCATTCAGTCTCTTATGTGGCACAAATTTTCTCTTACATGGGTAAAAAACAATGGAGAGAACAGTAGCATAGCCACATTAGTATCTGTTAGGATGTCCGTGCATCCGTCTTGTTTATCCCCTCACCAAAGGCGTAGGGGATATTAGAAATGGTCTCCATACATATTTCCAAATCAATTTTATCCGGAGTATAACTAGAAAACTACTTGAGGGATTTTCTTCAAACTTTATACACGGGAGGAAGTGTAATGTGCAAGAACAATATTAATACCTTGGCTATTTTTTGGTTCACCTCTCGCATAGTGACTGGGTGAGCTTTTCTGATCAACACATAAGTATCAGTTCATAAGAACGTCCGTCCATGCCTTAACAGTTTTGTTAACTCTCTAGAGGTCATATTTATTACTGTATTTTTATGAAACTTGATCAGAATGTTTGTCTTAATAATTCCTCGGTCAAGTTCGAATCTAGGTCATGTGTGGTCAATACCTAGGTCACCAAGTCAAATCATAGAAAAAGCTTGTTAAAACTGTAGAAGTCAAATTTATGATTGTATCTTATTAAAACTTGGTCAGAATGTATATTATAATGATCATTAGGTCAATTTTTAATCTGGGTCATGTGTGGTCAAAAACTAGGTCACTTGGTCAAGTCATAGGAAAAGCTTCTTAAAACTCTAGGTCACATTTATGACATGTATCGTAATGAAACTTTGTAAGAATGTTTATCTTGATGATCATTGTTTATTTCATGTCGACAAAGTCTTCTCCAAATGTCCATCAAATCTTAAACTTTTCTTTTAAAAGCAGGCAATTTAAATCAGGTGAGCGATTTAGAGCCATCATGGCCATCTTGTTTAGTTATTCCCATTTATCAGTTATGAAAAATTTTGTTGAGGGATTTTCTTCAATTTCATATGCATGTAATTGCGAACCATTGCACCTATAACCATAAACTTTTATAGGCACTTGGTCTTTGTCTGCAGATGTGCCCTATACCTTTCAGGGACAATAGTGCAAAGGTCAAGGTCATGGAGACCTGAAATAAGACAACAGTTTCCACTCAAAAGTTTAAGAACTCTTGTACTAAAACCTTTCAAACATCATAAGGGCATCGTTCGTGGTCAACAGATTTGCCCTATCTTCTTTGGGGTCAATAGATTGAAAGTCAAGGTCACAGGGACCTTAAGATGAATATAGTCCCTGCTTGATAACTTTAGAACCCTTGTATCTATAACCTTTAAGCTTCATTAGTGGTTGAAATTATATTTTGTCCAATAGGATTGCAGTATTTTTCAAATAAGTCCTACATTTATTTTGATAAATCAACAGTAACCTGACTTTCTTTATTAATTTGGTAAATCAATTGAATTTACTACATACTTAGATAGTAAACAAAATATAATTTTTACCACTAAACAGGTTAGTATTTATTAGTAAGCATTTATCGAATTAAATTGGTCAGACCAATTTAATTTGATAAATGCTTACTAAAAACACTAACCTATACTAGGGACATATCCAATACGGTTCCAGGTCGAAGGTCACAGGGACCTTGCTTGGGGCAGGTTGAGACATGTTTTTAGAAATATAACCCTAATATGTTTTACTTTTTTTCAGGAATTTTTGAAGACATTCTTATGACAAAGCAAAGAATACATCAAAATGAAAATGATACAAAAATAACAGACATACATAGTGGGAAAATGTATAAAGTTTCTGAAAGAAACTTACCAGAGTGTGAAAGTATACATCTCACTGGGACAATGAACACAGATGGAGTAAACTTGTATTCTTCATCAAAGGTAGAATTATGGCCAGTGTTTATGGCGATAAATGAGTTAAGCCCAGAACTAAGATTTTCAAGAGAAAACTTATTGGTTTTAGGATTATGGCAGGGTAAAGGCAAACCACCCTTTAAACAGTTTCTGGCCTACATCTGTCAGGAAATAAACATATTGACACAAAATGGCATTCAAATGGAAATGGAAGAGAAGCTTTATGTAGTGTATCTAAGAGTGCTTTGCGTCACAATGGACTTGCCAGCAAAAGCTGCAGTTCTCAATATGACTTTGTATAATGGGAGAGAGGCCTGTATTTTATGTGAGGAAACTGGTGTTACTGTGGCTCAAGGTCGTGGGCACTGTCGAAGCTACCCATACCGAACTGAAAATGAGTTATTCCCGATCAGATCCCATGATAGTGTAATAGAATCAATGAGAAATGCATCTGCAATTCACAGAATTAAAGGGTTCAAAGGTTTATCTGGTCTGGCATGTTTACAAGAATTTGACCTGGTCAATGGTATTGTTCCAGATTACATGCATGCTGTTCTTCTTGGAATTGTTAAAACTATCTTGAATAAATGGTTTTCACCTACAGAGAGTGGCAAAGATCATTTCATTGGCAAAGAACTGAAACGTGTTTCCGAAAAGTTGTTGAAAATAAAGCCACCTTACTTCATCGAACGTTTGCCACGTGATCTGGAGAAGAATTATGCTCACTTGAAAGCAACGGAACTTCAGACATTTCTGTTATATTATTCAATACCATGTCTCCATGGTATTCATCATGAACGGTACTTACAGCATTTTGCTTTGCTGTCTGAAGCTATTTTCATTCTGTTAGGCGACGAAATCACTGAAGAAAGCCTTTTTAGGTCGAAACAACTGCTGAACCAGTTTTATCGTCAGTTTGCTGGCCTTTATGGACAAGGGTCAAGTGGTTTAAATGTACATAATGTTTGTGTTCATATGCCAAGTTGCGTGGAAAACTTAGGTCCAATATGGAGCTGGAGTTGCTTTGCTTTTGAGGATGGAAATTCGATGATCTTGAAGTCGGTACATGGTACTGGAGATGTTGTCAAGCAATCTCTGAGGAATCAGGAGATTTCTATGCACATAAGATCTATAACAGGGGAGAAACAGTCAAATCAGAGGAAAACGAAAGTGACTCTTGTGGCACAAAATTGTGACATATTTGGTTCTGTGCAGACATTTAGAGGTCAGCCAAGTGGGGACATTTTACATGCATTAGGTGTTGAAAGTAGTAGAAGTTTGAGAAAGGTTCAAAGAATATGTGTTAATGGCAACAAATTCTACAGTGCAGAATACTCAAGAATGAAGAAGCGTACATGTCATGCTGTCCTTTATTCTACTGACAAGTTAGGTTTGGTACACTACTTATTCTAGTGAATGATACAAATAAAGTTTATGCTGTGATGAAGAAGATGATACTGAACAGTACTTCTTGGCTGCATACATATGAAGGAGGAAAACATTTAAAACCAGTGCAAATACAAAGTCATGAGATTGATGTTGTACCTGTGGAACAGATAATGTGTACATTGGTTTTCATGGATTTGGAGGTAGATGCAGAAACAGCAATAGTTGGGACAAGGCCAAACAAACATGGACATGCTGTATTCAAGTGACTGATATTCTTGGCACATTTTGTTTTTGGCCACGTTTCTAACAAAAATTATTAACACATTACAACTTTTCAGTGTTAAGGCTTAGGTTGTGCAAACCATCTACATGTTCTAGTTTTTCAACGTACTTATATGGTCCTTCACGTACTTATATGGTCCTTCACATTGACTTTTATGTTTTGGAAACTTCACTTGTACTATGCTGGGCTAATTTTCACAGGACTCAGGTCAGAGCAAAGTCTTAATAGTGTATACCATTCTCGTGCTCCAGTTCATTGATTTTGAATGTGTTATGACCCTTGAATTGTCAAAGTCTATTATATATAACTATTTTCTCTTAACACTAGAGGAAATTACACCAAATTTCACAGGACTGATTATTGCAATAAGACTCCAGGCTCCTCATATCTTTGAAATTTCATGGTTTAATGATTGAAAGTGGTGTTATGACCTCAATCTTTAAAATTTTACATTGTGTAATTTAAAGTGGTGGAAGACAAGTTTTTATACTGAAAACTAAGTCAGACTCTCAAGTTTTAAATTAGCTAAAATAGCTTTAATATAAGTGTCTGATTACATGTTTTAGCACAGATATGAATAACATATAATACCTACTTATAAGTATTAAAAATTGGGTTGCATAGATGTGTTCTTTTTATATGTAAATGCTTAGTTTTGAAACAATCGTTATTGATTTTTTAATATCATAGAGCTCCTGTAGAGAATTTTAAATCTGTGATATAAGTTAAGCTTAATTTCTTTCAATGAAAGGCTCTAGGTCATTACATATCTCTATATATTTTTTTTTTCTCTTAGGAATATTTCTTGACTTTTTAGAGATTTATTATTACGTGTATAAGATAAATAGTTTTAAAAACTCTTCAAGTATGATACATTGATTATTTCAAGAATGCTTTGTGAATTTTTTAACTCTCTTAAAAATTCATTAAACCTTCGTGAAATTTCTGATGAATAGTTCATGAGTATTTTAAGGATATCAAGTTCATAAAATATTCATGATTTATTTTTTGAACATTTCATGAATATTTCCAGAACTTTATGAATTCTTCAATAATTCTTCAAATCTTCATGAAGTGGGACGAGACCTCACTTCATGAAGAAAACTTCATGAAGAGAGCTTTAAGATTTTTTCAAGAATAGTTCATGAACAGTTCTTTAAAGTATGAAATATTCTTGACTTCATGCATTTCATATCGCAGGGGTATGCTCAGAACACCTTTTGTGATAATTGCAATGTCACATGATATTATCCCAAATAATTTACAATACCGGTTCAAACTACAACTGATTTTAATGGCTTTTAAGCAATGATATGGTTAACATTTCATATTACAAATACCCTGGTTCCAAATTCTGAATATAGCCAGTATATGAAATAAATATTTTGTCTAGTGTTATTTTGTGCTAACAACACAAATGGAAATAAAATAAGCTAAGAAAATTCCTTTTATTATTCTAATTTAAAAACTTACCTCTCTTAACTTTGTCAGTAATTCTACAGCAGGAGTAAAGAATTCTTTCTTAAATTTCTCCATGTTACCGTTGTACTGTTGGTGTAGTAAACTCATTGCCTGTTTCATCACTATCCCGGACAGGTCCCCATAAAGTTCCTGAAGACATTGTTGAAGAGCCTCATACTCCTTTGCTTTGACCTGCAAAATAAAGCAATCACAAAAACTGTAAATTGATAGACTGGTTTGGTGCCTTCTGGGTGCCCTGTTGATATTCTGGGTGCCCTGCTGATATTATGGGTGCCCTGCTGGTGTGAATGGGATGTGTTGGGGCTGCATTCTGTTTATGTCGTTTTGCCTTGTTGACCTTTGTTCTCATTATTTTACTCCAGAATTTAAGAATATTTTTAACTTTTCCAACTCTTTAGGGAGTTACAAATAAATTTTTTAAGTTTGTCAGCCTCAAAAATAAGCGCAAGATTGTTTGTTTGTTTGATTGGGTATTATGTCGCACCAACACAGTAAAGGTCATATGGCGACGTTCCAGCTTTACTGGTGGAGAAAGACCTCAGGTGCCTTTCCTTGCATCATTTCAGGCACCAACAGGCAACTGAGTAGAACCACCAATGTTCCGTAATCTAGCTGGATAGCTTCCTCACATGAAGGAATCCAAATTCCCTGTCTGGATTCAAACCCACAGCGCAGTGAGGGGCAAATGGTTTAAAGTCAACAACCTTAACCACTCTGCCATGGACGCCCCTATAAGTGCAAGAGTGGGACTTATCTATTGTGAATAGTATATGGGGAAAGTTTGTTTATACTGGAAGATTAGCTCTAAAAAAAATCACATTTGTTGAGATTATTGATGACCTTTATACTGTTATTTTGCTCAAGGTTCATTTGTATTTTGTGAGATGTAACAATGATTAGGCGTTTAAATTTGACATTTGTATATAAATACTCATGCACTGTCAAACTTGAACCTCAATGCACAGAGTGGCATCTTAGGTCTTCATCCCCGTCATCCTCTGGAAAAGTTTGAAATTCACCATTTGTCCTATATTGTGTTGGTGCAATGTATAACCAAATCAAAAAAAGATATAAAAATATTTTGATTAACTGTATACCCAATAATTATCATGCTATGTTAAACTGGACATTGTCTTGAAATGAAAGTTAATTTTCTGGTTAACCCTTAATTATTATACCATTATATTATACCATGCTAAATTGGTAATATCCTGGAATAGACCCTGGGGTATCATCCAGAGTATTATTTGAATAGATTACACTCATTCAGTATATGTAGGTTTCTCCTGCATTAACTCATAGAATTATTATATTTGACACTTTGCTGTTAATTAATGAACTTGTCCTGAATTTGAATTTGGAGCTGCCCTTTTTTTGTTGGTTTTTTTGTGGCACCAACACTGCAAAGGTCATTATGGCAACTTTCCAGCTTTAGTTAGCGAGGAAGACCTTCAATGCCCTTATGTAAATTTCAAGCACAAATGCACAACTGAGTATAACAATCGTAAATCTGTAAGCTAACTGGCTAGCTTCCTCACATGAAAGAATCTAAGGTCCCGGGAGCTGAAAGCATTAATAAGAGGGGTTTGTCATATGAAAGCTTAGCCACCAACAGTAATGATCTGGAATTATATATCTGTTACCTTGGCTGTGGTCATGGTAATGCTTCAAGTTTTATATGCAACTTCTTGTATGACAGTATATCTTATAAGCTACTAAAGGTATTTGCTAGTAACTTTACACATGTCTTTGAGATCACAATAGGAGGTCACTGTTCAAGGCCTGTAACTCTAACACGTGTTTTGACAAAATTAAAAGTTAATACATATTTCTGTGACCGTAAATATCTTCAGTAATAATTGAATGTCACTGTCCAAGACCTATAACTCATCGTCCTATTTATGGCCCTTTGTGAAAAACAAAATTCCTGTTTAAAAAGTTTTGCAGGTAACATCAATTTTAAATTCTACTTATGGACATAGGAACTCGAGAACGGGACCGCAGATTGCGGCGTATATTTTCGATCGTGTAACGGTTTTTAAAAACGTTTCTGCTACATCTAAATATCTTTTCGTATTAACCGAGTGTATGGACTCAAAAAATATATTATCAATTGAACCCAATCTGTCTCTTTTAAAACTGGTCAAATTTTACAGTATTATAAAAAAAGACAAGGAGTGACATCCGCTATTTGCCGCAACGTTTTCGGCATGAGTTTTTCCCCTTTGGCTACAATTGATTACTATTTTTTCAGAATTTTGTTCGCGTTATTTTTGTCAACTATCAGGTATCGTCCGGATATAACGTTAACGGTTTATTGTTTACACGTGTTGACATGTATAGGCGGCATTATAACGGGCGTATTCGTGTATTGATTTGTTAAAATGGAGAAAACAGACACTTTAGTAATATGGTCCAACTGATTTTGCCTAACTGAAAAAAGGAATATTAAAACATGATCCATAGATAAATATTTTAGGCACTCATCTCGTATTCATTACTAGAAAAATTAAAACAAAAATCAAGCATATCAAGGGGGATAACTTACGCCGAACGTTGCGGCAAATGGCGGATGTCACTCCTTTTCTTTTTTCAATATACCGTAAATTTGACAGATTTTTAAATTAGCAGATTATATTAAATTGAGATTAGATAATTAAAGACCACCCGCTCGCATAATATGAAAAGATATTTAAAGGTCGGACAAACTATATGTAAAGCCGGTAAGGATTCGGATTTATGCGCCGCAATATGCGGTCCTGTTCCAGAGTTAATATGCTTATGGACCATCATTGTCCAACTTGTCTAATTTATTGACCTTTGTGAACTCAAAAAAGTCCAGGTTAAGTTAGGCTGTAACTACCGATGGAGGTCACCTTCCAAGAACCATAACTTTACCCAGGCTCTTGTTGCATTAGACCTTAACCTACAAAAAAGTCGTTGCTCCGACTGGACAAAGTTTCTGAAAAAAAAATTAAAAAACAGCGCATTGTTCTAACATTTTGGACGATATTGGGTCTGTACCGCTGTAGACCACGCCTTATCGGAGTAAACTGGTAAAACTTGTAAGTTGTAGTTTGTCGGAACAGTCTTATTTAATTTGGATGGCATCACCAGTTGCTTTACTTACATTTTTCTTTTGCAGTTTCCGAACCTTTGACAACTTCTTAAACAGAAAGGACATTTTTGAATTATATCACGCCATAGCCGAATAATATTGGAACGCTTCTCGTAAGTAGGTCAGTGCTCGTGCAATGGCTGGAAAATGTATTAAATTCCGTGTTGCCGGTATATAACCGGTTACGGAGTAAATACCGGCAACGGACGTCGGAGCCACTTTTCTAGACAAATAATAGTTTTGCTTTTTCTAACCCTATGAAATGATTTCATAACATATAATATAACTTTATGAGCCTGCAAATCAAGCGCTCTTCTTCATTTTTCACAGGTCGCCATGATATTGTCCTTTTGAATACACTATTATCTCCAGACCGGAAAAAAATCTCTTATACCATAAATGCAGTAATATATATATCTAAAACAGTCTGGTGTGCGTGAAAGTATAAAATAGATACATTAAAAAAAAGAAAAGGACTTTGCGGCCTAAAGTTTTCTTTTGATATTCATAAAGATTAATAACCTCATTCCAAGGGAGTTAAGATTTTTACGATAACTATCTCTTAACTCATTTTTTCTCTCCTTTTTTTTTGAAATGATAAACTATAAACACGTACGTATATGGAATGTTGGATAACAAATCTATATCTATCTTCAGCCGAGGCTTCGAAATAAAAGCAAGCATTTAATAATATACAAGATCATCATGACATAAATGTTTCTTTAATTGTTGTCTATTGTGACGGGAAAAAATCAAAATGGTTACCTCCGAATTCTGCCAAGTTAGGTAGCTCCACAACGTATCCGTAACATTTGACGAAAAATCTCTAAGCATACTAGTCCAACCGAACAATCCTGGACCCGCCATTTTTGATACATCAAAGATCGAAACAGACGACAGCTTCCGAAACAGACACGGCACTTTTTGCTGATTTCATTACGAAATTATATCCGTGTTTCCTGAAAGAGAAATTAATTTCTGCATTTCCAGAGGATAATAAAGAGTCCCGCGTCTTATTTTCTATTTCAAGCCTTTGATTATTTTTCTGTTGAAATGATAATTATCGGAGATGTGCCATTCATATCAGCATCCGACCACGGGCGATTGTTTTTAATCCAAATATTAACCACTGTGTGTGTCATAAAGCTATGGGAAAATGGTCAGTTATTTAGTAACATGGTAAGATGACCATCTGAATTTTATTGACAGGTTTTTGTCAAAACTATTTGCATAAATGTTTCTTGACCAAGACATATTATACTAAACAGCTGTAAATGCAGGTAAATATAGGGCAACCGCCGATCAATATATGTTTGCTCAGCAATTTGTCATCAGACGACAAAAGGTCATCGAATTATTAAACATAAACTTTTTTACGTTCTACTTCAAACATACATTTAAAGCATATATATTTTCTCATTGTGAGTTCGCAGGTTATGGGATACCTTGTTCAACCTTTTACTCTTTTTTAAAACCAATTAAAAACACAAATTAAAAGTATCTAAAACATAAATCTTACGAAACAGATCGGGAAAAGGGTGCTATATTTGAACTTTTTTAACGGTTTACATCCAAATATGATTTATTTAAAAAGTGATTCTAATAACATTATGGAATGACTTTCGTTATATTTTGAATCTGTATAATATTTTTATAAAGAAAAAGAATTCTACTGCAATGAACTGCGATTCTTGTTAGTTGTGATCGTTTCATCTGGCTAAAAATGGTCCCGCATTGATTCCTTTAAACATTGTGAAAAAAAAATGAAAACAGGAAAAAATGAATGAAAGTAATAACGCACGAACGAACCAACGAATGGACATATAAATGAAGAGACAGTCGGAAGGACAGACACATGTTCCTTCAAATGTTATTTTTTGGATTTGTCTTGTGTTCAAAAGTATTCACTTTTTACCCAGTCGGAATAAATAGAAATTACCGTTACATCATGTCTACTATACCCTACAAATGTCCACTCAAACGGACGGATGAACATTCTTCCCGAGTTGACGTTATGGAGTTATTCCTTTGATTCTTTCATCTCTACGACTCCATAAGCAACTTACACAAAGTACAAGCCTGAACGGAATTAACAGGATATTCATCCCTCAATGTCACTTTAATTCGTGCGGACAGACAGACAGAAAGACGGACAACTGACAAACAAGCAAGCTAACACGTACACACGCGCACAAACAAACAAATGAAACCAAAACCATTATTACACTACTCTGTCTTCACATGACATAACAGTATAATATTATTTTACATAATTATTCTTTAAAAAAAGAACTTCCTGATTTTGCCATTATCTCAGCGTTGATAAAATATCTCCCGGGGGAAACAATATCTCTATAGCTGATTATAGAGTTATTAACATGACAGGTTTTATTATAAATCATAATAATCTATCACTTATACTGATAATAATACCTATAAATACATCATATCTATATCAATAAGAAATTTTAATATTTATAGATTTTATCTTCTTTTCTTGTATAGATGTGAATAAGAAGAATCGAGCAGTATGAGTAATTCTTGAGACATTTTTTCAACACATGTAAATATTAGAAAACACTTCGTTTTAATTGATTGTTTAATGATAAAAAAGGATAACATAAATTACTCGTTTGTTCAATCGTCCGGTAGAGCGTTGGACTGTGAATCGGGCGATCCGGGTTCGATTCCCAGACGGTGCAGGTCACTTTTGTGGTGACTGATCATGAAATCTTTTCTTCCGCCGTCATTCGCACGGTACCTCTGCTCTAGCATGTACAGAAGTTGCAGTTCCTTGCGGAAGTTAAAGATCCTGTAACACATTATTTTTATGGTTATATATACAAATTATGATGCTCAAATTAAGATTTATCGATATTGTAAGTTTCAAAAAACATTATTTATAAAGATATTACCGAATTTAATATTTCATGTAAATAAAGGGAAGTAATTAGAATTTAGTTTTCTATAAATTCTAAGTCAATTTTTCCAATAAGAAATGAATGCATATAATTTAATGATTACCTTAAATATGTACAAATATTTGCAATACATATTTTACATATTCTTCCATGTTTGAAAATTGACAAATTTGCATAATTACATACATATATAATTCAATGAAGAGTGGTATGCAATCTCAATTACAAAACATACAGGATCTTTAAGGCAACTAGTACTGGTAAACTGCTTGACAGCCTGTCCAGGAACGATGCGGTGGCTGAATTGTGTTCTTGTAAATTCAATGTGGCTTACTACCGTGATCCGGAATGAGAACTACCAACACTACCACCACCTATTCGTTTGTTCATACGTTCGTTCGTACATTCGGTCATTCATTTTTTCTGTCGTCCTATTAGAAACGGCAGTATTTTAGACAAATCAAATTGGACATTAATGAGTTGTAAAGATTTCAAGCGCTTTTTCAAGTACACTATGTATTAAATTTCTGTTTGGATATCTTTTGCTCTTCTTTATAAGTGTAATGAAAAAAAGTGAACTTGGTTATATTTACTTGCTTATACACAGAATGATAAGAAACAACTCTGTAACATAATTATGCTTATACACAAGAGTTGAAACATGGTGCTAGACATGTTAGCACAGTTGTTGGATGCACACTTGCAGAGCCTAGGGGGCTGTCTGTAACAACCAATTTCTTAATGTAGTCGGTTAAAGCTACAGTTATTACAAACGTATTTAAAGAAATACGAGCGTACATATAACTTGTATTTGATACACCAATGTCACCCACGTTTAAAGTGCAACTCAAATAAACTACATTTACGAAGAAGACACTCCTAGTGACGAAGTGTTTGCATTTTAAAGAAGTTTTTTTTTTTGCTTACAAAGATGTATATGTTCAGTTGGCAGTAAATAATTAAATATGCATCCATGCATCACTTTCAGTTTATTTGAATGGTTTGTGTATATCAATGTGATTTCAACGAATTTATCATTTTTGAGTCGTATCGCATTATTATTATGTCATTTGGCATTGTCATGTGTTGTATGTTATAGTCATTAGACATTGACATATGTCGTGTGAAATTGTCATGCATTGTGTGGGTATGAATTTGCTATGTTTCGTAAGTCATTGTCATTTGTGTTGTGGAGCATTGTCACGTGCACTAAGGCATTGTCATTTGTCTAGTGATATTGTCATGTCTTGTGTGACATTGGTATTTGTCGTGTAGTATTGCCATGTGTAGTTAGGGATTTCTCTTGTCGTGTGGCATTGTCATGTTCAGTGTGACATTGTTAATTGTCGTATAAAATTGCAGTGTTTTGTAAGACATTGTCATCTGTCATATGATATTGCCATGTTTCGCAAGTCATTGTCATTTGTCGTGTAGCATTGTCATTTGTCGTGTAGCATTGTCATTTGGTGTCATGTCTTGTGTGGCATTGGTATTTGTCGTGTGGTATTGGCATGTGTAGTTAGGCGTGCGGCATTTTGATGTCTAACGTAGTATTATCATTTGGTCTGTTGCATTTTTTTTGTCTTGTGGCATTGTCGTGTTCAAAATTTCCGTTACAATGCTTAGAAATACATGTACATGTCAAATTATCATTACCTATGCAACCATGCATCACTTTCAATTTATTTGAATGGTTTGTGTATATCAAAGTGATTTCAACGAATTTATCATTTTTGAGTCGTATCGCATTATTATTATGTCATTTGGCATTGTCGTGTGTTGTATGTTATAGTCATTAGACATTGACATATGTCGAGTGAAATTGTCATGCCCTGTGTGGCATTGTTATCTGTCGTATGAATTTGCTATGTTTCGTAAGTCATTGTCGTTTGTGTCGTGGAGCATTGTCACGTGCAATAAGGCATTGTCATTTGTCGTGTGACATTGTCATGCCTTGTGTGGCATTGAAATTTTTCCTGTAGTATTGCCATGTGTAGTTAGGGATTTCTTTTGTCGTGTGGCATTGTCATGTTCAGTGTGACATTGTTAATTGTCGTATAAAATTGCAGTGTTTTGTAAGACATTGTCATCTGTCATATGATATTGCCATGTTTCACAAGTCAATGTTATTTCTCGTGTAGCATTGTCATTTGTCGTGTAGCATTGTCATATGGTGTCATGTCTTGTGTGGCATTGTTATTTGTCGTGTGGTATTGGCATGTGTAGTTAGGCATTTATTTTGTCGTGTGGTATTGTCATGAACCGTATGGCATCACTATGTGTCGTGCGGCATTTTGATGTCTAACGTAGTATTATCATTTGGTCTGTTGCATTTTTTTTGTCTTGTGGCATTGTCGTGTTCAAAATTTCCGTTACAATGTTTAGAAATACATGTACATGTCAAATTATCATTACCTGAGCTTATTTATGAAGTAAATCAATACATTAGAAAATACGGTTCAATTGAGAAATACGGTTTATTTGGGAAATACGGTTTGTCCAGCTGTCTACTCGTCCAAATACATGTATATTTCCGTATGTTAAATAACCTACAATTATTTTATTACATATACGTATATATTTGGAATGTATTTTTAGCATATATTTGAATAACCTACTGATCTTTGTATATCAATCGACACCAGATATTGTTTGGCATTTAGCTACTGCCACATGTTATATATACTATGTGTACATTTCTCTCAAATATATTGTTGACGATGGCTACAAAACTTTGTTGTTGTTTTTTTCTCATGCACACCTACATTTTATATCACAGGTATAATCAGTATTTTATATAATAAATTAACCTATGTTATGTTACTTATCCGTCCATTTATCAAAACCAGGATATTTCTACTTAACGCTCGACGTAACGTATTTTTCATCAAAATAACTTCTTGTCATTTGAAAAACACAACGGCACACCTGTATTTTAGGTAATACAAGATGATGTTGTACAAGCACTTTGCTTATCAGCCTCGTCCTATCTTCAGACACATATAGGTTGTTTTACAGGCTTACCTATGAAAAAGCCTTTTGATTTTTTTATACTCTAAAACAATTTTACATTTGAACTATGTGCATAACATGCAAAAATACGAATTGACAAAAATAAAATAAAAACATTTTTCTACCATTTGATCTGGAATAACGTTATACGGACGTAATACCTTTACGTTGAGATTTAACGTTAAAAAGAGAAAGACAGAATCCTAAAAGAACGCCCGAAAACAGAAAAAAAATGAAAATGTTGCAGGAGCATGTTCATGGACGGTAGTGGTAACTGTAAGCTACCGTCCACTATTTAAACAATAACATTTTTCTAAAGCGGATCTGAGCCTAGTGAAATCGAAGTCTCAACAAAAACAGAGGCTTAAAATCATGATGATTCTACAGAGAATCTTCTTTCAAACAAAACATGTACATGAACATTCAAACTAAATATGTTAAGGTTTACTTTAATGTGTATTCAATCGATATTTTATATCTATACATAAAAATAACGAATCTTTGTCTAAACGAACATATCTATTAATTTCACTTTATACAAACTTTAAAACAGTTATCTAGCTCGAAGATACACTTATCGCTATACATGTATTTCATCATACAAAATTCAAGAAAAAAATGCATTTATTTTGAGACGGAATGTAATTGAATGTCCATAAAAACGCCTTTTACCATTTCAAAGTTATGCATATGAATGTTAAAAAATAAAAACAAGAGGGGAAAAAAAACAAAAAAACAACTTAAATTTCGTCGAGACATTCGTCTTATCTTAAGATAACTAACCCCATACTGATAAATCTTAGCTTGCGAACAAATTTTGCTTTCGTCCGAGTAAAATTCGGACCCGGAAGCTCTTGCCGAGAGGTTTTTAACATTATTCACACAAGCTCACAGAACGATGTATATCCCAACGAAAACTAATGCTCTCGAAACCATTTATCTTAAAATATTAAAACATTTTAAAGTGTATTGAAAGATCAAAATTTTAGTTTACCTTGAATGTTTAATATATTATATTCCAAACTGTATATATATAACTGTATATATATTATACATAGATATAATTGTATATGATGTATATTCCCAGGTGTATTTTAAACCTGTTATGTAAGTAAAACAATGTGAAACTACAACACTAAACATCCCATAATTAGTTTTTACGTGTGTTTAAAGATTAAATCTACACCCAGATACGATCGGGATGCGCACGTTTACAATGAAAGAAAATGCACAGTATCATGAAATTTGTGCAATAGCTTAAAGCCACAAAAGCGATATTTATCTATAAAAATGTGTTACACCATAACACTGGGAAAACGCGGTATATCTATGATTGAATTGTAACCTCGCGATGATATCAAAAATATTTCACAGTTCCTAATTAATTCATCGACATTCATGTAAATACGAAATGTCACCGGAACTGACATTTGTTATCGTAAAATTATTTCCATGTAAATAACGTAGAAATAGCAAAAAAAAATGTAAAGAAAAAAATGAAATAATTAAAATCGAAAGGAAATGAAATGGTATAATTATTTTTTGCATCATAATAAGTAACTTTTTGTTAAATCAAAATATCATTGAAAATGTTCCAGATGATTGATTTAAATATTTTTGGTTGTTAAGATTAAATTTCGTATGATTAATCAATTAACTAATTATTAATCAATCAATCAATCAATCAACTAATTAATGATTAATTAATCAATTAAGTAATAAGGATGATTGTAATAGTTTCTTTATTCTCTCTTTACTTGTGACGCGTAGCTTTAAAGAAGCATGCTTCCAGATGCATGCTAATTTTCATGAAAAATTTGAAGATATAATTAAAAGTAAAACATTTTAAAGTGAACAAAAAAGTAAATAACACATACAATCCATGTAAGTAACCAAAAAGAGGCCATCTACGCAAAAATAGCCCTGCGCTAGACAAGCAGTAGAAATAGGGTGATACATACTGCAAGAGTCAATTATAATCGCACATAACATGTAAATCATGAATGTATTTATTTCTCTTAAAATATTATCACACTTTTCTCAACTCTAATTTTCTTAATTTTTTTGAGCTCATCTGGAGGCATATACCTTTAATATCATATACGAACATACAAAAATTAATATGTGAAATAGATGTGTATATAATACGTATCAAGTTTGATACGTATTATATTTTAAAATTTGTTTACTTACCTGTATAGTTTAAGATTTAAAGCGTAAAATTAAACCTGCACTTATTGTAAAATCAAATCAGAAAACCGCAAATTCTCATCATTACATTTAAACATTTGTCTGCTTTTATACTTTAAAGCGACTCGACCGTACATTGAATAAGAAAACATTGTTGATTGGCTAGATTAAGCATATGAATTAGATATGATTTACTAGTAATTTTGTTTTGTCTTTGAGAAAATAGTAATGATTGCTTTACCTTTAATGGGTACATTCCATTCAGAAGTGGTGTATAATATGCTGATAACACTTCCTTTCATAATTTTTGAGTTATTGCCCTTTGTTTATATTTCTTGAAAATTTTTGTCAGGGTTTTTACTTCAAAGATTATTCGAGATTATATCCTGAAACTTCATTGGTGGATAAATGTCATTAGTGTAGAGTACATTGTGCAAGAATAATACTCGTTCACTTAATTATTTCTAAGTTATTGCCCTTTATTTATATCTATAATAATATTTGTTCGGACTATGACTCATAAATTTTGGAGATATCAATTTGAAACTTTATTTGAGGAAGTAAGGAATGATGCAATGTATGAGTATGACAATCCTCGGTATTGTAATTTTTGAGTTATTGCCCCTTTGTTATTTTTCATGCATAATTTCCAAGTACCATCACTCAAAATAAGTATTTGAGATACCATTGGATAGATATTGCAGTGCAAAAGAACGATAACCCTTCACGCCATAATTCTAAAATATATTTTTGTCCAGGCTATACCTCAAAAATGTTGAAACTTCATCAATCAATAGCTTTTATAGCTCGGTTTTGTATTTTCTTTTGTTGGTTATTGCCCTTTGATATATATTTTTATGTTTATGTGTGAAATACTGTTAAGTAGGGACATTGACGGTATATGACTGCTTCTTGTGTTATTTTATTATTTGTGTGAATAAAAATACATTGCCGCAATTTCGGATAAATGTAAAAAGTATATTTTCTTATTTATTTTTAACTATAACTGCAACTTTAAACATTTTATAAATAAGTAACTATAATAAATAAATATCTATACTATGAACACAGTGTATGAGATTGTAGCTTTAAAGTCAGAAATAAACATACGTTCATACTATATAATAAGTACTTCCCTGTATTTCCCACCCTTTTCAAAGATTATTTTAGGTACAATTCACTAGAGGTACAATTAATGATTTTATAAAACTCCTGCGTCGAATGTAAATTGATATTTTCCAAACAAGCTTTTTCACGCGAAAGAAATAAATAAATTTTTCGTGCACGCATGGTTTGTGTTTGACCTCGGGTTTTTAACAATGATCGCCTTTTTGTTCTATAAAAATTCTGAGCTGCACGGGAAACTCGAGAATGATTTGGTGTAATTAATTAACGATAAAGAATGCTCGTTCGTGTGATTCAGTTATTAGGTATATATCATTACTCTGTCGGAAATATTATTATGACAAATAACAGTAGTCAACGGGGCGAAGTACCTTGTTGAATGTATGTATCAATGAACATTTAGCCGATCACTCGATTGCTGCCAAAAAAGATAAAGCTGGTATCGATTCTCAGAATTCTCTTTTTAAATCCGGTCACATACTTCCGTACGGATTTTTTTGAATAGATTAGTCATTTACAATCACGGTTACTATACATTCTAGGGCTCGTTACCCCTACTATAAAATACTGGTGACATTTCTGTTAGCTTTTTGGGTAAGGTTTAAGTCATATCGCATATGGCGACTTTACAGCTTTAGCATACTGGTGGAGGAAGACCTCGTGTGCCCCTCGAGTCCCTAGCTTTATTTCAGGAACGATCAATTTCCTAGCTTTATTTCAGGAACGATCAATCTCCTAGCTTTACTTTAGGAACGCTCAATCTCCTAGCCTTATTTCAGGAACGATCAATCTCCTAGCTTTATTACAGGAACGATCAATTTCCTAGCTTTATTTCAGGAACGATCAACTTCCTAGCAATATTTCAGGAACGATCAATCTCCTAGCTTTATTTCAGGAACGATCAATTTCCTAGCTTTATTTCAGGAACGATAAATCTCCTAGCTTTATTTCAGGAACGATCAATTTCCTAGCTTTATTTCAGGAACGATAAATCTCCTAGCTTTATTTCAGGAACGATCAATTTCCTAGCTTTATTTCAGGAACGATCAATTTCCTAGCTTTATTTCAGGAACGATCATTTTCCTAGCTTTATTTCAGGAACGATCAATTTTCTAGCTTTATTTCAGGAACGATCAATTTCCTAGCTTTATTTCAGGAACGATCAATCTCCTAGCTTTATTTCAGGAACGATCAACTTCCTAGCTTTATTTCAGGAACGATCAATCTCCTAGCTTTATTTTAGGAACGATCAATACCCTAGCTTTATTTCAGGAACAGTCAATCTCCTAGCTTTATTTCAGGAACAGTCAATCTCCTAGCTTTATTTCAGGAACGATCAATTTCCTAGCTTTATTTCAGGAACGATCAATCTCCTAGCTTTATTTTAGGAACGATCAATATCCTAGCTTTATTTCAGGAACAGTCAATCTCCTAGCTTTATTTCAAGAACAGTCAATCTCCTAGCTTTATTTCAGGAACAGTCAATCTCCTAGCTTTATTTCAGGAACGATCAATCTCCTAGCTTTATTTCAGGAATGATCAATCACCTAGCTTTATTTCAGGAACGATCAATATCCTAGCTTTATTTCAGGAACGATCAATCTCCTAGCTTTATTTCAGGAACAGTCAATCTCCTAGCTTTATTTCAGGAACGATCAATCTCCTAGCTTTATTTCAGGAACAGTCAATCTCCTAGCTAGCTTTATTTCAGGAACGATCAATCTCCTAGCTTTATTTCAGGAACGATCAATTTCCTAGCTTATTTCAGGAACGATCAATCTCCTAGCTTTATTTCAGGAACGATCAATTTCCTAACAAGAACGCGACCGCGGGTGCCCCTCCCAGTTTTATTTCAGAACGATTGAGCGGACGCTGGTAGAGCTATTTATCTAGGAATTTTCGTAACAAGAATGCGACCTTGGGTGCTCCTCTTAGTATATTACAGGAACGATAGAGCGGACATATTGGTTGAGCCATATATCGAGAAAGTTTTCTGACAAGAATGCGACCACGGGTGACCCTCTTAATATTATTTCAAGAACGATCGAGCGGGAACCTGGGTAGAGCCATTTATCTCGTAATTTTCCAAATAAGAATACGACATCGGGTGCCCTAGTATTATTTCTGAAACGATTGAGCGGGCACCTTGGTATAGCTATTTATCTAGAAAGTTTCCTAACAAGAAAAATGCGACCTCAGGTGCAATTCATAGTATTATTTATGAAACGATCGAGCGGGCACCAAATTTGAACCATCTGTCTAGGTAGATTCCCCACATAAAACCAAATAAAGGCTTAATTTTTAAAAATGACATTTTTGAAAGAGTAAAAGAATCAAAATAGACTGAAGGATAACTCGAAATAAATGTTTCTTACCAGTTCAGTGTTAATATCCAAACAGAATCAAGTTGAAAAAAGTACTATAGATGTCATAAGAAATACTCATATACGTAAAAGTTATATTCAACTACTAGTATTTTGATACCTCCGTATGTATATAAGATAAAAATTCATATTTTAAACTGAAAGTTATCGTATTTCGTTAAAATATGTACCTATAGAAAGCCCAATACATTTTTTTACAAAAAGAAAAATGGTAGATTTAAATTTTGTAAAATGAGTAAATAGATGCAACACTTCACGGCCAATGAACGCAATATATTAACTTGTGATTCAATTCTGACGGTCCATTTCATTTAACATCGAGGGGAGCACATGGCAAGTGTTGTGTTTTAAAACAAAACCAAAACATTTCAACGCTTATTTCATTTCTGGTTATTTAAAAAAAAAACCTTTTCTTTCGTGATAATGTAAAAACATGTTTAAGTACAGATCATCACGGATACATGTATATTATCTATTCAATATCATTGAATTCAAATGTTTATTAGGCTTTACTTAAAATTTTCTAAAATAATGAAAATAACAAAAAGAGAATAATTAATATGTTTATATATTACTAAACTAATATGCACCTGCACATAATACACGAAAGATGGTGTTGCAGTATAGATAGATAGGTAGAAATTGATGTGCAGCTTTGTGATAATGTTTTACATGTTGATGAGGTATTTGATAATGTATCAAAGTATCAGTTTATATGGAATTTATTTTAGTTTTTGTACAATGTATTGGTGTCATTATATCGAAAAAATGTGTCATGATTGCAGCACAATGTTGGAAAGATTTTTTCATTTTCAGTATAACACAGATATCTTATATTTAGCTCCATGATTATTATAATTCATTTATTATAAAACTGTTAGTGTGTTAAATTAATATTACAGTAATTTGATTTCAATTGAAATACGCTTTTATCTTAATTGGCAATATCCAATGGGTAACTATTTATTATTATTATTTTTGTTAAATTTCTACATATTTGTGTGCTTTATATGCATGTTGTTATATGTGACAATATTGTATGCGTTTATGTTCATTTCTCTGAATAAATCTATACGACAACGGACCTTTGCAAGACGACAACGACCATCATATATAGTTGTCAGTAATTTAGTAAAAAAACAACAACAACCTGTGGTACTCATGTTTTCGAAAAAAAATGATACTGTGAAAAAGTATAGCTATTTGTGACAATAATATTTAATTATGATGTTTATTTTTGCAATGAATTATTGTATTCAGTTAATTTACCGGCAAATATCTTTTAATTTGTTGTAAATGTTCATTTTTGTTGAAAAGTAGAGTAGTGTTCGGGTAATAAATTTGTGGATGTTCGATGGTTGAATAATTTTTTTAAAGATTTAGGATAAATGATATGAAGAATGAAATGGCAAGATTTGAATTTAGCCAGATTTTGTCCATGCTTTTAATTTTCAACTTGCAAAATGAAATGTCAACTCACTTCAAAGCTAAGACCTGTTTAGTGTGTACCACCAGTTATTGATCAATTGATTAATCAGTTGATTAATGAGATATGATGCTGCATGCAAAACTTATGGTGGCACCACAAGTTTTGCATGCAGCATCATATCTCATTAACCTCTAATGATGTAACTTCACACACTTATTTGAGGCAATAATAGGGGATCATTCTCCAAGTTCCATAATTCTTTGGTGGATTTTGACTTAATTTTGGTCTTATGAATATCTTGTTTAAAGTTTTGCATGCAAAATTAATTTTAAAGAAACTTAATTATTATCGCAGAATAATGTTTCACTTTTTTCAGGCTTGATATAAGAGAACAGTTCTAGTTAGAAACTCAAAAATGCTGCGGCAGGCAGTAAAAACTTGTTTGAAGAAACAAAACAGACTGTCCTTCAGTTCTTTACAAGTTACTGTAAGAAAGATACAAACATTGAATAGCTGTAAGCCACAGATCATTAGAAGAAGGAAGAGGGGAGTATTTGAGCACTATTTATGCATGCAAAATTTCCATGCCACAGGGATTTGGTTATGCACAGTGAAAAATGGTAACAGTGTGGTAGAGAATAAAGGTTTAAAGGATTGTGATGTAACTCATGAAAATGTTGAAGTGTTATTTGATGGTAAAAAGGAAGACAATGTTGCTAAGTCACTTATTTTGAATAAGAAAAACAAGATCAAATCAACTGACATTGAAAAACTGTATGGAATTGATACTGATGAAGAAAGAGTAGAGGCATTGTTTGATTCTGATGCTGAAACATCCGAAGTAGTCTTGGTGCCAATTAAAGGCAGAGAAAAGGTGAAAAGGATCAAAAATTATCAAGCTAAGTCATTGATTGATCCTAAAAACATTTATAAACCAAAGTCAGTCATTAGAGAACTTGTAGAAAAGGAAAGTGGAACTCTGACGAGAGAAAGTGCTGAATTTGAAGAATCTATACTGAAATATAATTTAGAACAAGCCGAGAAAGGCAATCTGAAGGTCAGTAATGTTCAGAAAGTGACATTTCCACAGTTAAAAAATGTAGCACCTATAGTGAATGATACAAAGGTCTTAAAGAAGATGGTAGATTTGGGTGTGAGTTTGTGGGTTGTTCAGAAAAAGGGAATGATTGACCATGTTCTCAATATGAATTTTGAAAAAGATGTTGTTCCATACATCCTGTTTCTAAAAGATACTGGAATACCAGCAGAGAAGATTGGTGATGTGTTTACAGAGTGTCCATGGATTTTTCAGCATGATGTACATAATTTACATGTAAGTACTAGGGGTGTAACAATACAGCAAAAACCGTATTGCAATATATTGCCATTTTGCTGAAGCGTATTGCAATATATTGCAATACGTATTGTCATGTATATGTTTTGATGTAAAGATGGAGTAACATTTATATATTATTATCATATGTATATATTTTTAACAGAAACTTAATATAAGCATAAGATAAACAAAACAAGTCGCGTGTAACCTTTCACGTCTGGGCCGCTTATGTAAATTATGCGGCCGCTTATTGACTTTTAAGTGTACTAGTTGTCGGATACTTTTATCTTACGTTGGCGCCAACAAAATTTGCCAATTAAAGATTTTATGTGAAATTTGTACAAAATTAGAAGGCAATTAATTGAAAATTATGATTTTTATAAAATACCGGTTTTCCAAAAATCGTACCGCGGTTTGAAATTTATTTTTTCATATTGCAATATATCGGTATACCGGTAAACCGTTACACCCTTAGTAAGTACATGTAGTAAGTTTTATTGAGTCTGTTGATTCAACCCCTGTAAAAAGTGCAGACCAGGATCTGCCTACAAATCTGTGCCGCCTGATCATGGTCTGCATTGTTTGCTTTTCAATCAGTATATATTTTGAAATTTTCCCTTAACCCATTACTTCATGAGCATTTTGTGAAAAATGGCTGTTTTCATTGAAAAGTCTCCCGTTACAAGTTCCAATTGCTATAATACTATAAAAACTGCTTCAACACTAATCAAACTTGGCACAAATGTTGACTGGACCATTGCCCTTGCAACAACATGCTCAGGCTTAAATTTTCTGTTACCATGGCAACGAGGGGACATCTCAAAATTGCCAAAAATCACTATTTTGCGTTGATTTTTTCCATCAAAATTGATTTCAAAGTGCTGCAACTTCTCAATGGATTGAGATAGAGTCAAATGCTTTTCAGCGTTGGTTACACGTTACCTTATGATCAATCTGGGGTCATTTACAGCCTCTCACAAGTCCAAAATTTTCTTGGCGATGAGGGGGACTCCGCCCCCCTTCAAACCCCCCCCAAACAGAAGGGGGCACATCCCCCTTCTGGCAACCCCCTGATGTATCTTTTGGTTGGGGGGCCGCTCCGAAAAAGAGGTCACTTTTTTAACAACATTTCTCAAACAAAAACTAGTGTTTGGGGCCTAAATAAGGCATTTTTTCATCATTTGAGACAACAAAAAAGGGGGGGTGAAAAAGGCGTTAAAAGGCGTGTATATGAAGTAATGGGTTAAAGATAGAAAGTCTGTGGCATAAAGGGGTAATACTCAATAGACAGAATGTAAGAATAAGATAAAAAGACATATAAAATATAAATGTATTAACTATTAACGTATTAAACTATTAGTAACTATTAATTTAAAAAAAAATATGTATAATTTTTGCTAGCTAAACAATAAATTACTTCATTATGAATTAACATTTAGCTTGAGAGAACTGAAAAAATGGAAATCTGATTTCAAAATTTGACATGTCATGATTTGTATTGAGACACCTATATTTAACATCAGGTACATAACTTCATAACATTTTAGCTCCAAAATTTTTAAATAACTTAAGAAAATATGAGACTGAAATACATGTAGACAATGTTCCAAGTGCCCTGTGCTTCATGATTAATACAGAAAAGTCATGGGTCTACACTAAACCATTTGTTTATAATTTCTTTTGTAAATACAGTTGACTCCGGTTATAACGAACTCAATGGGACATTAAAATATTGTTCGTTATATCCGAAGTTCGCTAAAAGCAAAGTAGCAACAACTTGCTGACTTGTTTTGATTGGGAAATTTGCCGTGAAAAAGCAATTCTTATCACTGGTTACCGGTGTAACTGGTATTTTACTTCAGCGGTTATTTAATTTAAATTATGTTGTGAGAACATTTTATCAAAATCTTTATTCCCTGAAGCAATAACTAATCTGTGCAACCATTCGATTGTATAACTATCGGAAAGCGTTATTCATGTACTGATCCTTATCGAGCGCATCCCGATATTTCAATTATTACAGTTTGTAATAACCGAGTAAATTTAGATGTTTTCCGGTATTTGGGGTTTGAAAAAATGGTTCGTTATAGCTGAAAATTCGTTATAAGCGAGTACGTGTTAAGCGATGTGATTTAATATAGAATAGAGAAGGATGTCAGATTTAGTTCGCTATAAACGATAATTAGTTATAAGTGTGTTTGTTATAAGTGGAGTCGACTGTATTCTTTTGTTCTTTATCTCTGCAGGTTCGTGTAAACTACCTCCGGTCAAAGAAGTTCTCCAAGTCACAAGTAATAAAAATGATTGACTGTGACCCAAGATTCTTGTTAATACCTATGGATAAGATAGATGCTAAGTTAGGATTCTTGCAGCGTGAATTTCAACTTACAGGTTTGATTGACTTTGTTTTAAATAAATTTACATGTACAGTACAGATAACGAGGAATATGCAAAATCCTCCGAGGATCGAGGAAAACACTTGCAACTCCGCAAGAGTATTTGTCCATAAAAACGAGTGACTCCGCGTGAGAAACGTGTGATGAGAGTGACTCCGAGACGAAAATAAAAGCGCGTGACTCCGAGAGAGAATTACCGCGTAACTCCGTGTCGGTGTCTAGCTGGTGTAAATAAATGCAAGTGCAATCTCATTTTATATTTAATTTAATTCTTTAGATTACCATTCGAAAATAAAGATGATTTTTATGGTTGTTGTTTTCAATTTACCCTGAAACAGTTGAAAGGTACATTTGATTAGAAAAAATCACTACCGTAACATCATCAGTTCTCAAGTTTATTTTTATCCCGATTAATTAGGTCAGTAGCAATAACCACAGGAACCCGAAATTCTATCAAAAACAAAAAAGATTTAAAAAATCCATATAATAACGGCCCAACTTTTTTTTATACTTCTTTAAGAAATGAATTAATTATATAAACTTCTTAATCTTAAATGTTTCTAAATGCATCAAATACCAATAACGTGCCGTTCTAATTTATTTCAGGTGCCAAATATTGTGTTGTGTTTTCTTTTTTCAATGTGGAAAATGAGTTTCGATCTTCATAATATTTTAATCATTGATAACATGTGCACATCAAAAAAATTGACTTTCCCCACTTTTATATTGGTTTGTATAGTTTTAAAAATTGTCATGATGTGCATGTACGTTTCTTCATAATCCATTGTTTACATGTATTTTAGTTACGTGTCAACCTGCCACGTCCGCCGTTTTAATTAGAAGACACTTGATTTATATATAATTTTTGAGAATTAACATTAACTTAATCGTTTCTAAATAAAGCTGCATAAAAATTAGTAATATATTGTTGTAATTTTATTCCAAGAATATCTCCGAAAATCTGTCGGTCTCATTCTGTTATCAAAGTCGTATGTAGATGTATGTTGATATTGGAATCAAAAGTAAATTGTCTTGTGATGATCATTAATAAATTAAGATTTTTGTTTTTTATTTCAGGCATTATGGAGGAATTCAAGAGTTATAGAGGTGTTAACAAGCTGACAGAGGCCGTTCAACTTACCTAGCGCACTGCTCCCGTAATTCATTCACCTGTAATCAGCATTACAAAGATTGACAAAAAATAAAAACAGCAAAGAATAAAATTATCATTTTATTTGTCTTCTTGTTTTATTTGTTTATGGTTTGTACATCATCTATCATGTCATTTTATAAAAATAAAAAACAGTTTTGACAAAGATTAAACTACTTCCGATTTCACGTACATGTACTGTTCATAGACGATAAAACAATATTTTTACAATAGCATATGAACATATTTGATCGTCACAGCAAGCGGGTATGCATTGTACATGTACGTATGTGGATTGAAAAAGACCGCCATGCCTTTAAAAAATCACTGCCAATCTCAGTGTTCTTGTTTTATAATTCATGGTTTTATTTTTGAGACGACGCAGCGCCTGTTGTTTTCCCCCTGCAAACATCGGTAGAATTTCATAAATTAATTCCTTAATGTTGTCCTTTCTTGTGCTGCCAACATCGGTAGAATTGCCTAGCAGATCGAACTTCTTAACTCTGATCTATATTGTTCTGAAAGCAATAGTAAATTAAATTTAAACATTAATGTTAAAAGCGGGACTGTACATGCCGACATAGGGTGTCGCTGTTTTGGCTAGTGCATTGTATGGAATGATGTATTATATCTCGTATTTCACGGATTTTTTATCAACCAACAATTAAAAGGAGACGTACATGTACTTCACATGGAAATCAGTTTGGTATCATTTATGTAACTGGTACAAATTTATCTAAAAGCCTGACTTAAAAGTATAAAATTACCTTTTTCAGAAGTTTACTTTCCAAGGCAGATGCATTTCACTGAAGAATACTTTGTAAACTGTCTAAAAGAAAATGTTGTTTTTTTTATTCAGTTCTGGTACAAAGTATAATTTCCCTTACGATAGTATGTCCATGGAATGAATCGACCTAAGCACGTGGTTGTTTTGCCATGTATTTCCTTTTTTTTCTTCTTCTTTTTTTGCTTACATAATAATTATAAATTTGTATAAACAATGCAAAAAAGAAGCTCATCTATATTTTCTTATTTTAGAATACTAAATTCAATAGGTTTTTGACACTGCGCGTTACGGGAATTGCGGGAAATCATCGGTTATTCTTTCCTTTAATTAATTAATGAATCAAGTGTGTCTACTTTCGTTTTCACTTGTGATACTTTACATCAACGAAGAATTTTCGACAACATTGTTATTTTGAATGAATAATACATGCGATGAAGGATTTTATTTTAGAGGTAGAGCATTATATTAATTAATAAATAAATAAAGCATACGTGTACCAAATCAGTCTTATTTTCTCGGAGTCACTCTTTTTGACTCGGAGATTCACGGAGTCCCGCGGACAAAATTGTCACTCGCTTTTGTCTCGGAGTCACTCTTTTTCACCCGAGAAATTTATAATCCACTCGGAGTCACGCTTTTTGAGATTACTCGATACACGCAGAAATTTGCATATTCCTCGATATCTGTACTGTACAGTGTAAGTATGCTTGACATTCTTGCAACTCAATTAAGTTTTCTTCTTTGAATAAACCAGTACAAACCATATGAAGTAATATCAATATCTATGAGTAAACCCGCTCGTTATACAAAATGATTTGTTTCATTAACAGTTTTATAAAAGAAAGAGGAAGAGCTAATTGTTAGTCTTCAGACGTTGGCGTCACACTTAGGATTTTGAGTGTCAGTTGGTATCTCCGAAACTGCTGGAGGGGATTTGCTGAAACTACAATCACTTGTTCTCTGTGATTATCTCTAATATGATGAACACAGGTCCCTCTGAGTGACCTTATGACAGAGTTACATGTATGTCCCTTTTCTTACTGTCAAGCACTGAGAATAGTCGCGTGTGCTGTCTTATGAACAGCTCTTGTTTATGGTACTTTTCATCATATTTTTAGATTGTTTGGTAAAAAATGTTTTTGCAGAACACAGCCCTAATTATCTTATAGGGGACTGTGGCTGGGGCCCTCAGCTTGGGGACTTTAGCGTTGTTTGAATAAAATAGGGAACTTTGTCTATCGACCTCAATACTTAATATTAGTATTTCATATTTTATTCTGCAAAAAACAAATTCATTTCAATATGATATTGTTAAGTGTCTTGTGCTTACGGTAAAATTGGAAAGGGGGGGGGATTAAAAAAAAAAAATAGGGGGCAAATGTATGCTTATTGGGCATGGGAATGGAGCTGAAAAATTTTAAATGTGGGCCCTGTCTAAACTTGTTGTCATGAAAATGAAAATGTCAAGTCGAGAAGAACTGCTTGTTTGAAATAAAATTTACTCATTTTAGGATGATAATATATTTATTTTGTGATATATATTTATTATGTAATATATATTACATAGTGACCCTCTATAATCTTTATAAATAATGCCACTGAGTCTGAATTGGTACCAGGCTGAGGGTTATTTATTAAGTTCTACTTGAAATTTCTCTGAACCTACAGGGATGGAAATTTAAGTTTTTGAAAGTATTTCCTGGTGATCTTCCAGAAAAGTTGCCAACTAAATCATGATCCATTGGTCTTGAACAACTTTGTCAGGAGAGTCATGCTTGTAACAAAGGTATATATAGGAAAGACTTTTGAAAATTTTTTAGTTCTTAAATGCCCAGCTTAGCAAAAATATTTTGTATGTACATAAACTACATTGTTGTCTTTATGGCATCTTGCTTCATTTTCGTGTTTGCATCTGTAAAGGAAATGTACTGCTTAGATGTGGCAGCTGGTAAGGTGGTTTACTGATGTAATATGATTACAAGTCATGTAAAAGATGATTAATTAATTCATTCTCTATTTTTTCAGGAGCTGAAGTAAGGAAAATAGCGAGTGATATGTCCAAGCTAATCATAGCAAAACCGGTTGTCATCAAGGTAAAAAGTTGGTTTCCAATTTGTTTTTTTTTGGAAATGATGCTCAGTTCTTTTAAAAAGGGGAAATTAGCACAATATACACTATAAGATTTTACAAAGTCAGTATTTTTGCAAGTTCCATACTGCTGACTTTTTCAGTACTTTTTTTACTTTAAAATGTGTTCATAAATGTACTATAATATTTCATTCTGAAGATTCACTTCCTATTCATAAAGGTTATTATTATGATCTATATGAAATAGTACTTTAATCCCACTACTCCAGACCTCCCAGTCATTACCAAAGAATAAATGCCTTTGGCGTCAGTCTGTTCATTGTTTGTTGACAGACTGGTTGGTCCCTTTAATGCTAGTGGAACTTCAGAGCTGTATTTTATTAATTGATTAAAAAGAGAGATTTCAAGCTCAAAATGATAAAATAAACAGCACATATTAAAAATTAGGGCAAACTGTATAGATATTTTAATTAATACACAATGTATATTTATTTTTACCTATTTCTCTTTCAGGAAAACAAGTTTTTTCTAAAGAAATCTCTCGAGTTTACAGAAAATGAACTGAAGACACTGTTATTGTCATGTCCAGAAGTATATCTCAGAAGTAAGCTAAGTATAAGAATGTTTTAATTTTTCACATTGCATCGGGTTTTCTTATATTTTGCCGGAGTTTTTACATTTCATTCTTTGTTTCTGTTGTGTATATATTTTTGTATCCATTGGTCATGTTAAATGTCTGTTATTCTGGAAAATCTGTCACACAAATTAAGCAAGAAGTGATCTTTGAGTGCTACTGTACAAAAATAGCTGAAATTGTTCATTTCCATCGAACATGATGACGATTTGAGCTAATAATAAAGATATTATTAGATTGAAAACTTCTTTCCTTTATCATTGTGCAAATTCCCAATAAAGTGATTTGAAATAATTTTAGGCCAATGCCATACTCAGATATCTAGAATTGTTCAATTCTCCTTATAGCCGGCTGAACTATAAATAGAACTTAACTTTGAAAGGTACATCTTTTCCTGTATGGCTTAGTGTTTCTTAAGTTGATAATCCTTGTCTAGTACTGTACGCCATCTTCTGCAGTAGATTAGAGCTTAAACTTGAATGTCAAATTTGAAAGCTGTATCAATTTGATATTTGAAAAGTGACCTTGAAGGTCTGACTGTGCCATCTCAAGGTCCAGCTGACACTATAAGGCAAGTGTTCAGAGATATAGCCTTGTTTTGAAAGGTATCTTTATATCACTTTAATCATTTGAATGATGGTATGATGGATCCCATATTTGGTTTATACAGAATTTATTTGTTAGTTTGATTATGTATATAGACACACTCTCAAATCCATTCCTTAAACCAACCAGTACTGAGTAATGAGTGTAAAGTTTCTTGCTAGCTTGCTCCTGATGGGGTTTGAATCCATGCAGCTAGCAACCATAAGATTACTGATCATGCGCATTAACCACTCGTCATGCCACCACTAACATCCCAGGGCATTTTTTCCTTCTATAACAGGGGCCGATATAAGGCCCCTTCACAATTCAAAATTGCACTTTTTGTGTGGCCTTGAAAAAGGCGACATATAGGGGTTACTTTTGTCGGCGGTGACGGCGTCGTTGTCGGCGTCGTTGTCGGTTTTTCAGCGTCGGCGTCCCCTAAAGCTTGTCTAGAGCATAAGTCAGTCATTATAAGTCGGATTGACTTCAAACTTGGTATGCATGCTTCTCATAATGACCCGAAGTGCAGTGCACAAGAACCGGTACTCTGTACTTCTTATTTTTTGAGTTATTGCCCTTTGTTTATTTTCATACTTTATTTTTGTCCGGGCCATTTCTCCTTAAGTATAAAATCTATGGACTTGAAACTTCATAGGATGATAGATCTCATTAAGAAGAAGTGCAGTCCACAAGAACTGGTACTCTGCATTTCTTATTTTTTGAGTTATTGCCCTTTGTTAATTTTCATACTTTATTTTTGTCCAGGCCATTTCTTCTAAAGTATAAAAGCTATGGACTTGAAACTTCATAGGATGATAGATCTCATTAAGAAGAAGTGCAGTGCACAAGAACTGGTACTTTGCATTTCTTATTTTTTGAGTTATTGCCATTTGTTAATTTTCATACTTTATTTTTGTCCAGGCCTTTTCTCCTAAAGTATAAAAGCTATGGACATGAAACTTCATAGGATGATAGATCTCATTAAAGTGACATTATGCTCAAATTTTCATAGTCAAGTTGAGCTGAATTGACTTTATATTTCAAAAGATTGACTGTCAAAATGGTGTTTGGCCAACAGTTGTTATTAGAAAATGTTTAGGAGAAAATTATAAATCTGCCTAAAATTCAAAAAGACTGCCCCACTCTTTTTATAAACTAAGCTTGTAGGTAAATTCTGATGGATCTGTGTGTAAATTATTGTTTATGTGAACTTAAATATTAAATTGAAAGGATTTATGGCAATATGAAAACTTATTTTGATCTTCACCCGTTCACTCACTATATACCTTTGGATGGGAATAATGTCACTTTAAGAAGAAGTGCAGTGCCCAAGAACTGGTACTCTGCATTTCTTATTTTTTGAGTTATTGCCCTTTTTTAATTTTCATACTTTATTTTTGTCCAGGCCATTTCTCATAAATTATAAAAGCTTTAGACTTGAAACTTAATAGGATGATAGATCTTATTGATAAGAAGTGCAGTGCACAGAAACTGCTGATCTGCATTTCTTATTTTTTGAGTTATTGCCCTTTGTTGATTTTCAAATTTCATTTTTGTCTTTGCCATTTCTCTTAAACTATATTGTTCACAAGGCGACACATCCGACTCGCGGAGTTCTAGTTTTCACAAAGCGGCAGAAAAAAATCACATTTCAAGTGAAATTTCACAAAATATTGGGACTTTGTCTTAGTAATACATTGTTTACCTGCCGGTAAAACTTGATTTACGCCAATTGCAATAACACAAATAGTTTTAATTAAGTTAAATGGTTTTTGAGCATGTTAACTGGGTTAATGCAGATTTTTTACACGGGTCAGAAATTATAATCAACCGTTTCCGGTTTCAATATGTCGCGAAATGCCAAGTAATATGTCATTTGTTTTTCTTCACAATATTATGACATGTCGCCCTTTTTTCACAAAATGAACAGGCCCTGGCCCCTTCACAATTTTGACAAAAAATGCCCTGCATCCCATCATTGTTTTTAATAATTCCAGCTACATCTTTTATTTTCTCAATGCTGTTTTTCCCATATGTGCAAAGGCCTTTTTAGTATGAAGCAGTAGTTTTTTTGCAAGTTTCTCAAAAACAAATTAAATTGCACTAGTTTTTGCACTTCCAGCTTATATAATATAATTCAAACACTATTGAAAAATATTTTACTTAGATGTAATGTTGGTCGTATATATATTTGAAACACATTTTCATGTTTAAGTTTTCCGTAGGATGAAATGCACTTTAATGCTTCAAATGATATTGTTAAAGTAAAAAAAAGCTATATTTTAGAAGAAAATAGGCAAATATACACCTCAAAAACAAATGAAAAGAAAATATTCTTTTTGTGATGGTGATAAATTATTTGCGGTGTTTTACAGATTTTCATCGTGTTGAACAAATTTACAATTACATCCACGATGTGATGGAGATACCACAAGACTTAATCGTAAAGTTCGGAAAATCGTTGATCACTCTTCGTTACACTCTCGACACTCGGCACCGATTCCTGGTGAAATTAGGAAAGAATCAGTACGATCCCACAAAACCGAATTATGTTTCGTTGTATGACATCATTGTGGAGGACGATGAGGAGTTTTGTAAGGAAACGGCAAAAACAGCGGTGGCGGAATTTAATGCATTTCTCAGACTAATATAAACAAAGTGTATTCTATAGATGAGGGTGTCTTAGATGGAGTGTTTAAGGTCATTGACTGCAAAGCACTTGCCACTCACCCTGTGGGTTCGAATTCTGGCAGGGACTTTGTATTCTTTTATGCCAGGAAGCTATCCAGCTAGTTTATTGAACGTCAGAGGTTCTACTCATCCACTAGTTAAGCTGGAAAAATGCCATATGACCCATACAGTGTTGGTGCAACGTAAAGCTAAAAATTTAAAATTGTATAGATGAATAACTATTTCTGTGTTTGTTTAGCATATGTAATACGGTATGCTCCTATAATGGTAGAATTCAAGAAGGAAATTAAAATTTATTTATTTATTTCTAACCATAATGATATTTTTTTGTGCCCCCACTTTAGTGGCGGGCATTTAGATTTACCCTTGTCCGTCCATCCGTCTGTCCGTCCGTCCGCACTCACAGGAGAGTAATTATGTGGCTAGAGGGACAATAGGTAACTGTTCTTTCTCTTTGATGTCATTCATTCCGTAATGCTTTTATGTGGCCATTTTCTTTTGTGTGGCTAAAAAGAACAATAGAGAGAATAATAGAGTAGCCACATAATTACTGTCCTGTGAGAACTTCCGTCCTTTCGTCCGTCCGTCCGTTCACTTTTGTGTCGCACGTAACTCAAAAAGTATTTGACCTAGAGTCATGAAACGTTACAGGAATGTTGATCAGCATGTGTAGTTCTGCACCTGGGTATTTTCGTCTGGATATTTTTAGTATTTTCAGAGTTATTGCCCTTGACTTAGTGATATTTTGCAATTTTCAACTTGTGTCGCATGTAACTCAAAAAGTATTTCACCTAGAGTCATGAAACTTTACAGGAATGTTGATCAGCATGTGTAGTTGTGCAGCTGGGTATTTTCGTCTGGATATTTTTAGTATTTTCAGAGTTATTGCCCTTGACTTTGTAAAATTTTGCAATTTTCAACTTGTGTCGCACGTAACTCAAAATGTATTTGACCTAGAGTCATGAAACTTTACAGGAATGTTGATCAGCATGTGTAGTTGTGCACCTGGGTATTTTAGTCTGGATCAGAGTTATTGCCCTTGACTTTGTAAAATTTTGCAATTTTCAACTTGTGTAGCACGTAACTCAAAAAGTATTTGACCTAGAGTCATGAAACATCACAGGGATATTGATCAGCATGTGCAGTTGTGCACCAGGTATTTTCGTCTGGATTTATTTAGTATTTTTAGAGTTATTGCCCTTGACTTAGAAATTTTTTGCAGTTTTCAATTTGTGTCACAAGTTACTCAAAAAGGATTTGACAAAGAGTCATTAAACCTTATGGGCAGGTTGCTCAGCATATTTAGATTTGCACCTGGGGTTTCGCTTGTGGATTTATCCAGTATTTGTAGAGTTATTTCCCTTGACTTAGTAAAAAGATTGACAGAACAGTGGCGCGGTGGGGGCACCCGTGTCCTATGGACACATTTCTAGTTTAATAAAAATCCCTCTTTTTGAAGCAACGCATCTCCAATGCTAAGCATGAAAAAGATGTTAAACATGCTGTCCGCATGATACCTCATGCATTTTTTTCTTCACAAAAACGATTGAATTAAAGGTTTTGAAATGGATAATACTTTTTATGACTTCCTCAGATATTTACCATGTTAATTAAGTCATGTTGGTGTGACCCAACAAAATAAATTAATAAAAGACTACATAACCTTGTATTGTTTTCAAATTTGTTTGTATGTAAGATAGTCTATTATATTGATGAAATATTGTTTATTATTTAACTTACCTAAGTACAGAATTTACTTTCTTGCATATCAGACTGGTATTTCCATTAGTTTTACCAATGCCGGAAATTTAATCTGGCATGGCAGGTGCCAAATGAGTCGCATGTTATACAATGGCATGCTTAGGATAACTTAATTTTACCGTTATGAATGGAGTTGTAATTTCATACGCTGTTGTAAGAAAATAGTTATGGGTGTAATTACATAAATTTCAATGGATAATTGTTTTGTTATTAGGTAAAGATTGGAATATCCCTCCCTTGTGACATTGCCCATGGGCAGGTCCCCTTAGGTTGGACATTCCGATCCGAACAGCAACATATGACAGATATTATTATTCTGTTAACCTTAATATTTCCTTATGTTACTTGTCATTCAAAGGTATTTGGGATAAACAGTCTCAAGTTTCTTCTAGACTTCATACACCTGCCCTGAGTTTTATTTTCACTTTCTTATTGTATTCTATTTACGACTGAGATAAAGTGTAAAATAAATCATTTCACAATTTAACTTTTAGTTTTCAAACCTATTAAGACAATTGTCTTTGTTAAACCACTGTTGAAATATTTGATAAATAGAGGAAACCCCCACCTGCAAACCTGGCTAGGTATAGAGACTATAGACATACGTAAAAATACTGTTTTTTGCTTTTGAAACTGTTAAAGAAATATGGGTAAACAACTTACTAGACAGCAGATATGTGTTTGCCGCCATATTGTGTAGATTATTGCCGAATGTAAACATTAAATGGAATGAACTTTGACATATTTGACATGTCTTCCCTACAATATTCATATTCAAGAATTTTAGTCTTCTAACTTTTGTTGTGTATGTTAAACATTTAAGTACCATGGAAATACAAGGCACTGGTTCATGTGTTTTTATTACCTAATGACTGCATTAGTAAAGGAGGGGAAGTAACTCCTTACCCCTTGTCTTTACATAAGTTTTTGATTGTCTATCATAGTTACTAATATTGTAAAAATCTGGTAATATATTGTATGCCCTCATCAATGGATTAGAGGGCAATTAGTTTGAAGGTGAACAACCAAAATCACTTAGCCATGGCCACCCCAGTTTTTAGCTCACCTGTCACAAAGTGACATGGTAAGCTTTTGTGATCGATTTTCTTCCGGCGTCTGTCGCCGTCCATCTGTCATCCGTTTGTCCGTAAACTTTTACTTAAAACGACATCTCCTCATGAACTGCTTAGCCAATTTCATCAAAACTTCAGAGGAATGTTCCTTTGATAATCAACTTTAAAAATTGTTCAAAGAATGTAATTCCAAGCAGAACTCTGGTTGCCATGGCAGGCAAGAGAAAAAACTTAAAATATCTTCTTTTAGAAAACCGAAAGAGCTAGCGCTTAAATATTTGGCATGAAACATCATCTAGTCAGTGTCTACCAAGTTTGTTCAAATAAATGCCCTGGGGTCAAAATTGGCCCCACTCTTGGGGTTGGGGGTGGGGTCATTGATTTTTCTTATTTGTATAAAGTGAAAACTTAAAAAATCTTCTTTTTAAAAAACCCATATAGTTAGAGCTTAGCTTTTAAGCATGAAACATCTTCTTGTGGATGTCTACCAAGTTTGTTAAAATAAAAGCCCTGGGGTCAAAATTGGCCCCACCCCAGGGGTTCATTGTTTTCCCCTTTATGTATCTAGTTAAAACTTAAAAAATCTTCTGTTAAAAACACCAAAGAGATAGAGTTTAGATATTAAGCATGAATTATCTTCTAATGGGTGTCTACCATTTTTGTTCAAATAAGGGCCCTGGGATTAAAATTAGCCCGCCCCGGGGATCATTGATTTTCCTTATATGTATATAGTAAAAATTTAAAAAATCTTCTGTTAAAAACCCCAAAGAGCTAGAGTTTAGATATTAAGCATGAATTATCTTCTAGTGAGTGTCTACCAAGTTTGTTCAAATAAAAGCCCTTGGGACAAAATTGGCTCCGCCCAGAGGGGGAAGAGGGTCTTTGTTTTTCTCTATATGTGTATAGTAATCAAAGCACAGAAGGCGCTGAATTTGTTTGTGTCTCCGAATGTCGGAAAGGTGAAGTTATGAGATTATAAACCAGTTTGTTTTTGTATAGTGCCACCAATGCTTTCCAGTGTTTTAACTGTAGTAAATTGACTATACGACTGATTGCAACACTGATATTGAAAACAATGTTTATTTGGTTTAAAAAAAAAAAAGAAAAAGAAAAGGAGTTGCCTCAACTGGGATTTGAACTCTAGACCTCTCAATTCCTAAGCGAGCGTGCAAGCCCCTTGGCCATGGTGAAGTTACATGACAACGGCCTTAAGAAAACCATATTATTCTTAATTAGGGTTTGTAACTCATATTATTTTGACGCTAAACATCATTGAGCTTACTATAAGCATGTATATCTATATAGAATAAAACAATATTAGAAATCTTCGACCATTCCGGAACTGTTTTGCTTGAAAATTAATATGCCTGTCATTTGACAATCTTTACGCAGTGATCTCCCCTGAATGTTTCGGCGTTAGTGTACATATAAAGGGAAGTAACCGCTTCAAAAAAAGCGACCACTTCCGGCAATTTGCAATTAACAGCATCAGGGTCTGAAATTTCGCTACCATTATTTGTTTGGTCTGACGACCCAAACAAATAAAAACTTAAAAAAATCTTCTTAGAGCTAGAGCTTAATTTTTAATCATGAAACATCTTCAAATGGGTGTCTTCCAAGTTTGTTCAAATAAAAGCCTCTGAGTTAAAATTGGCCCCGCCCCAGGGGGCCTATATACAGGTGAGCAATTTCAGGGCCATTATGGCCCTCTTGTTTATCTTTATATTTATTAATGAATATAGAATTGAATGGAACTCTTTTATGGTTTATATCATGTCAGAGCAAGGAAATTTAGAGGGAGAAAAATGTTTAAAAGTGGCCTATTGACACAACACATGATATGAATTTCAAATTCGCTATTGCAGTTGAATACTTTCAGATGAAAATCCAGTAGTGGGTCCACCTTTGACAATTGTTTAATATTAATGACTTCAAATCACTTGCCCCTGTGGCTTATTTCATATAAGCTTTCCATGTAGTTAATGGAAGAGTGGTTGCTTTACTCAAGTTTCAGGTCGTGATTGTGCACAATATGCTTAAGAAGGCACCTTAGCTGAGGTCTTCTTCCACCAATAAAATCATACAGTATAAATTAGAAATAGTCAAAATTCTTATTGAAAGCAGGACTTGTTTATTCAGTAAATTTAGCATACAAAGGATTTAACTATATGTAAAATTGATCATTTTTAGCTCGACTATTTGCAGAATAATCGAGCTAATGCAGTCACACATTTGTCAGCGTCGGCGTCCCTGTGGTTAAGTTTTTGTGTGTAAGCTGGTATCTCCATAAATACTGAAGGGAATGGATTGAAACTTCACACACTTGTTCTCTGTGACTATCTTACATGATTGGCACAAGTCCCATAACTCTGACTTACTTTTTTGCATAATTATGCCCCTTTTTCGACTTAGAAATTCTTTGTTAAGTTTTTGCGTGCAAGCTGGTGTCAAGTTTTTGCGTGCAAGCTGGTGTCTCCATAAATACTGAAGGGAATGGATTGAAACTTCACACACTTGTTTTCTGTGATTATCTTACATACTTGGCACAAGTCCCATAACTCTGATTTACTTTTTTGCATAATTATGCCCCTTTTTCGACTCAGAAATTCTTGGTTAAGTTTTTGCGTGCAAGCTGGTATCTCTATAAATACTGAAGAGAATGGATTGAATCTTCACACACTTGTTTTCTGTGATTTCTAACATGATTGGCACAAGTCCCATAACTCTGATTTACTTTTTTTGCATAATTATGCCCCTTTTTCGACTTAGAAATTCTTGGTTAAGTATTTGCGTGCAAGCTGGTATCTCCCTAACTACTGAAGGGAATGGATTGAAACTTCACACACTTGTTCTCTGTGATTATCTTACATGATTGGGATAAGTCCCATAACTGATTTGTTTTGTTCTTTGCATAATTATGCCCCTTTTTCGGCTTAGAAATTCTAGGTAAAGTTTTTGCTTGTAAGCTGGTATCCCCAAAACTACTGAAGGGTTTGTGCCTTTTTTGGAACAATTTTATGCATTCATTATTATAAAGCAGTGATTAACTCGTTAAAACATCTTAATAACAAGCATTCATATTGGTAAGCATTATTATACTCAATGAAACACACTTGTGACAACTTTTCGAATAGTCGAGCGTTACTGTCCTCGGACAGTTCTTGTTTATACATGAAATGTAAAAGTAAACAAAAATAAGACAAACTTTGTTTTTAACATTGCAGTCAGACCTGTGAATAAAGGCCATCCAAAGGAGAGACCATACATGGCCTTGATAGACAAGTGGTCTTTATTCAGAGTGAACTCTGTTGTATTTAATCAATGAAGTTTTGTCAAGTGGTGTTCTTCATTTACAGGGTGGTCTTTATTTGGAGGTGATCTTTAACACAGGTTTGACTGTGTTACTATAATTTAGAGAGCATAGATTACTAGGACAACAGGAAGTGGTGACAGGCCTGTTTATCATTGCAGCAGTATACAGTCACAAGTTAACATATTTATGATGAAAACGTATTCCATTATGTGAAAATAACCAAGAATAAATAACAATAGGGTGACATTTAGTGTTATTCATTTTTGTAGGTCAAATATGAAAGTTTTCCCTGTATATGTTGTCTGTTCATTTAACCTTTGCCATGCTTAGTATCTTTAAAAGACCATCTTACAATCTTGACAATACTGTTCATCATTTTTTTAGGGACCATTTCAAAATATGCACTAACTAAATGAGCCGTGTCACAACAAAACCAACATAGTGGGTTTGCGACCAGCATGGATGCAGACCAGCCTGCGCATCCGCGCAGTCTGATCAGGATCCATGTTGATTGCTATCAGTTTCTCTACTTGTAATATGGTTGGTAATTTGCGCGCATGGGCAGGCGTGCCTGGATCCATGCTGGTCGCAAACCCATTTGTTGGTTTTGATTATCTTGGTGTGCACTAGTTTCATGGATATATTCTGTTTTCGCGACCATGCAAAACCTCCAAAAGAGAAATATTTTCTTATATAATTAATGTATGGTAAATGAATACTAGGACTTGTTTTATAAAGTGTAAGAGATAGATTTATATGAAATTAACGTTATTGTTTCATGTTACATGGCCCTTTTCCATTAAAGAATGGATTTATTATTATACCCCCAAAAACGAAGTTTGGGGGGGTATATAGGAGTCACCCGGTGGTCGGTCGGTCGGTCGGTCGGTCCAGACGTCCGTTGCATTTTCCTTGTCCGGAGCATAACTTGAAAACTAATGGTTGGAATTCAATATAACTACATACAATGGTCAAGCACATTGAGAGGAAGTGCAGTGCACAAGAACCATAACTCTTTTTTGACTAATTACAGAGTTATTGCCCTTTGTTACTTTTCCTTGTCCGGGGCATAACTTGAAAACTACTGGTTGGAATTCAAAACAACTTCATACAATTGTCAAACACAATAAGGGGAAGTGCAGTGCACAAGAACCATAACTCTATCTAAAGTAATTACAGAGTTATTGCCCTTTGTTGCTTTTCCATTGCTTTTTTTTTTGTCCGTTGCATTTTCCTTGTCCGGAGCATAACTTGAAGACTAATCGTTGGAATTCAATATAACTACATACAATGGTCAAGCACATTGAGAGGAAGTGCAGTGCCTAAGAAACATAACTCTATCTTGACTAATTACAGAGTTATTGCCCTTTGTTACTTTTCCTTGTCCGTGGCATAACTTGAAAACTACTGGTTGGAATTCAAAACAACTTCATACAATTGTCAAAAACAATAAGGTGAAGTGCAGTGCACAAGAACCATAACTCTATCTAAAGTAATTACAGAGTTATTGCCCTTTGTTGCTTTTCAATTGCCTTCTTTTTTTTGTCCGGAGCATAACTTGAAGACTAATGGTTGGAATTCAATATAACTACATACAATGGTCAAGCACATTGAGAGGAAGTGCAGTGCATAAGAACCATAACTCTATCTAAAGTAATTACAGAGTTATTGCCCTTTATTACTTTTCCATTGCTTTCTTTTGTCCGGACCATAACTTGAAGACTAATTGTTGGAATTCATTATAACTTCATACAATGGTCTAGCACATTGAAAGGAAGTGCAGTGCACAAGAACCATAACTCCATTTTGACTTATTACAGAGTTACTGCCCTTTGTTTCTTTTCCTTGTCCAGAGCATGACTTGAAAACTACTGGTTGGAATTCAAAACAACTTCATACAATGGTCAAGCACAATAAGGGGAAGTGCAGTGCACAAGAACCATAACTCCATCTTGACTAATTACAGAGTTATTGCCCTTTGTTACTTTTCCATTGCTTTCTTTTGTCCGGACCATAACTTGAAGACTTATTGTTGGAATTCATTATAACTTTATACAATGGTCAAGCACATTGAGAGGAAGTGCAGTGCATAAGAACCATAACTCCATCTTGACTAATTACAGAGGTACTGCCCTTTGTTACTTTTCCTTGTCCAGAGCATGACTTGAAAACTACTGGTTGGAATTCAAAACAACTTCATACAATGGCCAAGCACAATAAGGGGAAGTGCAGTGCACAAGAACCATAACTCCATCTTGACTAATTACAGAGTTATTGCCCTTTGTTACTTTTCCTTGTCCAGAGCATAACTTGAAAACTACTGTTTGGAATTCAGTACAACTTCATACAGTTGTCAAGGACATTCAAAGGAAGTGCAGTGCACAAGAGCCATAACTCCATTTTGACAAAATACAGAGTTACTGCCCTTTGATACTTTTCCTTGTCCGGAGCATAACTTAAAACGTACTGGTTGGAATTCAAAACAACTTCATACAATGGTCAAGCACAATAAGAGGAAGTGCAGTGCACAAGAACTATAACTCTATTTTCAGTATTTATAGAGTTATTGCCCTTTGTTCCTTTTCTTTGTCTTTCTGGACTTATTACAGAGTAATTCAATTAAACTTCATCAATGGCCAACCACATTGAAAGGAAATGCAACATACATGAACCACAATTATCTTGAATTGCCCACAACCATAACTCTATGTTTCAATTCTTTTACAAGGTATTCTGTTACTAGTAACATCCTCATTTCCGAAGCAGACTTGTGGGGGTATTAATCACATTTAGTGATAGTTCTAGTTTTATAAGTGCCTCTTGGATGGTCAATTTGGAAGATCATGGGTCATTTTTGTGTCGCCTCTACTGAGTAGTGGCGACATATAGGGATCACTTCTCCGTCGTCTGTCCGTCCGTCTGTCCGTCCGTCACAAAACTTGTCCGGACTACTCATCATAAACTACTGGTGCAATTTCATCCAAACTTTACAGGAATGATCAGTTCCAAGTCTAGTTGTGCATATTGTCAGCATTTTCCAGTTCAATGATTTTTGTCAGAGTTATGGCCCTTTAATAATTTTTAATTTTAAAGTTTGTCCGGACTACTTCTCTTATACCACAAATGCAATTTCAATGAAACTTTACAGGATTGATCTGTAGCTCAAGTCCTTGCGCATATTGCACGGGTTTTCTGGTTGAATGATTTTTGGCCGAGTTATGGCCCTTTGATAAAAAGGTTTCTTTTTCTGTGTGTTGCCAGATACACAAAAGCTTGTCTGGACTACTCCTCATAAACTACTAGTGCAATATATCCAAACTTTACAGGAATTATCAGTACCAAGTCTAGTTGTGCATATTGTCAGCATTTTCCGGTTCAATGATTTTTGTTTGAGTTATGGCCCTTTAATAATTTTTATTTTTAAAGTTTGTCTGGACTACTTCTCTTATACCACTGATGCAATTTCAATGAAACTTTACAGGATTGATCTGTAGCTCAAGTCCTTGCGCATATTGCACGGGTTTTCCGGTTGAATGATTTTTGGCTGAGTTATGGCCCTTTGATAAAAAGGTGTTTTTTTTCTGTGTGTTGCCAGATACGCAAAAGCTTGTCCGTACTACTCCTCATAAACTACTGGTGCAATTTTATCCAAAGTTTACAGGAATGATCAGTACCAAGTCTAGTTGTGCACTGTCCGTCTGTCTGTCCGTCTGTCACAAAATTTGTTCCAACATGAAACTGGCCATCATGAGGCGACACATGTGATTACTGATCGCACTTGTTGCTAAATAAGTAAACCATGTATTATAATGTGAAAGTCTGGGTTCCTTAGAATTTATTAAGCTATTGTAAAAACCAGTCTCAATCTTTTTTGCTTGGAAAAAGAAAAATGCACTTTTTTTCTGCTTTGTATGTTTGTACATATATATTGTTAGAGAAAAAATGAAATTAACAATGTCATGTACTTCATAAATTGACAGCAGCAATATAGTTCATAATAATGCCATGATTATCCAATATAAGGTGATGTTACAAACGTGCTGTATTATAAGCCTTATTAATGTTTAATACATTAAAATGAATTATATATATGACAAAATTAAGAATTCCTACTGTAACCCTGACTTCCACGATCACGACTTGATGATTAACATCTGTTTATTTGAAATTTATGATGTCCTGTTTGGCAGATATGATCTGATTAATGGACATGTAATTAGTATCTAGCTAGCAGCTTTTGGTGGAGATTAGATCTTATTAGGTAAGCTGTATAGTAATTTCCAATGTTCTATTTTTATTTTTTACAAAAATCTTTAATTATGATTATAAAGGCTTTGATATGATGTGTTAATATAATGTAGATTTGTATCTTAGGAGTCTAGGAATTGTAACAGGGTTATAAAATTTCCAGCTTAAGCCGAGTGTACCTTACGCAAGGACAGTGGTGACATTTCAATTTCAGACTTCACATTTCATAGATGTCATTAATATGTGTTCTAAAATTTGAAGTTTGAAGACTTGGAATTTGAAGCTTGATTTCTAAAGTAAGTTGAAGAAGTGTCAATAGTGTGAAATGTGAAGTCTGAAATTTGAAATGTGACATCTAAAATTTGAAGCATGAATTCTGCAGTAAAGTGAAGAGTAGATAAATCTTGTTGTTTACTTATGATGACCCTACTGAATTCCAAGGTCTTTCCTAGAACTGTAACTCTTAATGAAATAATGTTAAAATGAGGTTATGTATAATCATATGATATTTTAATGTCCAAATTAATTTTAAAAAAGATGAAAAATTGCACAACTTTCTTAAAATGGTGTCAGAGGTGACTAAACATGATTGTGGAATGGTAGAAATTTATTAACTCTTGTCAAGACTGATTCAGAAATTTTATAGAAACAAGGTCGTGACCTTAATAGAGCTCAAGGTCACAATAGCTGGGTAGAGAGGTTAACGTCTTAATCACATGGCAGTATCACTTTGATTAAAGCTAGATTGTTTTAACCATGATGATTGTTACAGATAATAAACCTGAATGTTCTATATACATATACTATTAAAGATCAAACACTTTCATACAAGTTTGTGCCGCTTTATTTATTGTTTTTCTTTGTCATCAAAAATACTTCATGATTTTTTTTACGGGGTGGATGTAGTTATTGGCATGGTTTGGTTTAACTCCTGTTGGATCAACAATGAAATATTTGTGAACTAAATGAACCTTTATGTATATTCCACCTAACAGATTATGACTAGATCCTGATTTGATGTGAGGTACATGTAAATACAATGATGGTACAAAACAAAATATCAATATACCGCAGACGTCAAGTTCTTCATTACTTTAGTCAAGGTAAAAATTCCATTACTTAATTAATAATAAGTCTATTGCCATAATGCATGCCAGATGTCAAATTTTTAATGATTCCTAAATTTTCTTGATGAATCACAACTTTATAGTAACAGGGTGTTCTTTCTAACATTCTGTCCGTCTGTCTGTCCAGTCAACACCGTAACATTTCTTATAGCACCTTCACTTATCACCAGATATTTTAGGCACATTATGCCTCAGAAACGAATAAATTTTTACTTTAAAAAGGGTAACCTTTAGTTTTAAAACATTTATTTTATGGTTTTAGAGCATGTTCGATGCTTATTACCTGAAAATGCTAGTGCTTAATGTGGAATCATTTGCCATAAAAGTAGCAAAATGTAAACAAAGTAGCATTTTGGCAAGATGGTTCAGGACATTGGCAAATCAGTTACTTTTTAGAAACTACAAAAGTACGCCAAAAAATAAAAGGCTTTGAAAAAAAAGCGTTTCTGGGGCATAATAGGCCCATATGTTTTCTGTTGGTAACTTCATAATAAAATCTTTAGTTGTTTGGTTTTGTTGGAAGCTATAAGCTTATAAAAAAAGAAGTACTCTTCAATCCATTCCTGGACCAACCAGTACTAAGCAATGAGTAAAGTTTTTTGCTTAGGAAACAGTGGCTTGCCCCTGATAGGGTTTGAACCCATACAGTCAGCTGTCTGAAGCATTTTCCACTCTGCCATGCTGCCATTCATAAATATTTGTACTTTGCAGGGGATAATTATTAAGAAGAAAGAAATGAAGGAAAAGCTGTAACAAAGTAGGTAATAAATATTGTAAGATTTATTCCCATGAAAATATTCTTTTACAGTACTGGCATGCGAGCAGTTCCCGTACAGAAGCAGTACCCGTATTTTTCATTTAAACGCTTGATTTTTACTTGCAATCTTCAAAAATTCATTTCAAATCAAGCAGATACATAAAAGAGACATAATCTAAGTGTCAGTTCGGCAGTACGTATAAAAGGCTCATTTTAAATCACTTTCACCTGTGCGTTGTCAAAACGTGACCTTGTTTTCTCTGGGGGATTCCGTCCTTGCGCGCATGCGCTAAAATACTTACACGTGAGGCATGTTAAAGGGTTTTCCACGTATACCACCTGTTTACAGATAAGTAGGCAATGTGATGAAAACTCGTTTAATTATCAGAATTTTGATCAATATTACTATATTAAATAATTTTATGGCTTTGATGCGTAAAATATCATGCATTCAAGCATGCCATTGTTTGAGAATGCGTTGGGGTAACGGTACCGGGTAATAGATACCAGCGTTTAGTCTACGCTCTATTTCCTGAATTACATCTATATATCTCTTAGAAAATGGTCTGTTCAACAATCAGAATTGAAAAATAGGTCCGATATAACAAAATTGTATAATTATAATGGTTAAATTTTATGTACGGGAACTACTTCTCTTCATACAAAATAATGGATAATTTCGGTACGCCATATGAGGCCTCATAACTAAGGGCTATTCTATGTTTAGAACATGATGGAATTTCCATGATTTGTGTGACGAGCCGAATAGTGATGTGTAACATTTAAATTTTGGTGAGTGAGCGTAATAAAAAATAATGTTTAAGTAACTACGATTTTTGTACCGGAACTGCTCGCATGCCAGTATAGTTAGTGAATGAACATTAGATATTTTATGAATCACTTTTGAGCTAATATATGTACAGTTATGTTAACATGTTACTTCTTACATGTACAAATACCAGTAGATTAAGTTTGTATTTCTTTGTATAAAAAATGATGAATCTATGTTTTATTTTCATTCTTTATCATAAGAATGAAATACAGTTTCTGTAATATGTAAATGTATACTTCTATATTTGAAAGCATAATGATTTGTATATAATTTTTTATTACAAAAATGTAGAAATTTCTGGTGTTACTATAGTTGGTGATTTGTCTTTTTATATTCAGATTGTCATAATATTATGTTGTCATGGTTGACCACAAGCTATATTTGTACAGAATGCAGGTATAACAGTGTTCATCAGATGTAAAGGTAGGTGGTTTTATTTATGACTTGCCATTTTAGTTGTCCTCCCACTACATATACATACAAATGAGCTGCGTCACGACAAAACCAACATAATGGGTTTGCGACCAGCGTGGATCCAGAACAGCCTGCGCATCTGCGCAGTCTGATCAGGATCTATACTGTTCGCTTACAAACTCTATAACAAGTAGAGAAACTGATAGCGAACAGCATGGATCCTGATCAGACTGCGCGGTTGCGCAGACTGGTCCGGATCCATGCTGGTCGCAAACCCATTATGTTGGTTTTGTCGTGACACGGCTCAAATATCTATTAGTGTATAATTAACTTTTAACCTTCTAGAAAACAATTATTGATCCTTCTTTGCTACATGTATAGAGCCAGGCTAGCATGCACATTCATACCGTCTAACCAGGCTCTATACTGTTGGTAGCTCAAATTTTGACATTTATTTGAAAATCTGTCAAACTCGGGAATGCTCCAAAATAAAAGCTTGGCATTTCCATGAGAGAAGTTCAGCATGTGAAAATTGCTGCATTCTTAAAGAGGTTTCAAACTTAACATCGACTCTTAAATTTAATATTACATTAAAGCCGCGTCATGACAAAACCAACATAATGGGTTTGCGACCAGCATGGATCCAGACCAGCCTGCGCATCCGCGCAGTCTGATCAGGATCCATGCTGTTCGCTATCAGTTTCTCTACTTGTTACAGGGTTTGTAAGCGAACAGCATGGATCCTGATCAGACTGCTCAGATGCGCAGGCTGGTCTGGATCCATGCTGGTCAAAACCTATTAATATGTTGGTTTTGTCGTGATGCGACTCATTAGTACTATGTGATGAGACATGGAGACATGAATGCCCGTACAGTTCAATATTTTGATTTCTGGATTGAGAGGCAGACATGCAAAGGGCCATTTCTATTGTTATTTGATTTTGTTTAATAGAAGGTCATTGGCCCCTTCCTCAATTTGTAAGGAATGAAGTTCTGTTTACAGTAAAATATATGGCCCCCTATCCCTATTCAGTAGTGCAATTTCACGAATAGGTAAAAGGTTTTTAAAGTCAAAACAAACATTCATTAATATTAAATATTTCTAGAAATGCACTTTTAGAAATGTGCAGAGGTCACAAGAAACTGGACAACAGCTTACAGTTATGTCCAGTTATAATAGAGAAAATGTTGTAATGATTTTTTATAGACCAGTATAAATAGTGATTAGGTTGAGATAAGCTAACAGGATCTAGGGGTGTTTTATTGGATTTATGATAAGATGCCTCAAGTAGATGGCATAGTAATTGGCTCGAAATTCCTTCCCATCAGTGTAAAAATCTAGATTTAGAAAAATTGGAATGCCATAAAAGGACAGCAGTGTGTTGACATAAATTTGTCCGTGCTATTTTAGACTTATATTTTGATGAGAAATATATTTTGATGAGAATATTTCTGCTGAGGCGAAAGCTTCAAAAGCTGTGCACGAGATTTTGTGCTTTAAGTCATATGTCTTAACCATATAAAAATAAGTCTCATTGGTTAAATGAGGGTTTTGTTTTGCAGTTTTGATATAAAGTGCTTTGATATTGCAGAAAAATATCGATTTTGAAAGCATGGGGTGTAATTTCATTTGATTTGATCAAATACTGTACTGTTTGCTAGTTTAAAAAACATAATTGTACAATTGTAATGAAATATCTTCAAGCTGCTTGCCTCCAGATAAGTCAAAGTATTTCAAGAAAACCAAAGTTGAGAAAAAAATTGTACTAAAATTTTAAGAAAAGTAAAAAAAACCATTAAAGTTTCAAGTAATAATTTACATGTTATGTGTGATTAATGATTAATTTTGCAATATTTATTACCATATTTCTATACTGAACACAGTAAGGGATATTTTTGCATATTTTTGACCTCTTTGTAATTTAAGCGAATTGTTACTGCTATTAAACATGCAATGGGTAAATTTACTTTCACTGTTCAATTCACAATATAATACTTTTAAAAAACATTTTTAAAATTTTCATGAAAATTAGCGTTAATCTCACCAGAGTCATACTGCTTTAAGTTCCAAAATCAAAAGTAGGGGAAATACATTGCACAAATTTGAAATGAAAAAACGTCCATTGATAATAAAAGAAAAAGTGTAAGCAATACAACTTTTTTGTGGTTCAATCACCTCCTAGTTAACTTAAAGAGATAAAGTTGGTGGTGGGGGGGGGGGGGTGACTCTACGGTGAAGTTGATCATTATTGTCAGCTATTAATGTAATAGTGGATTGTTTTTCATCGTAGATAAACTTATTTGCATAAATTGTTACTAATTTACATCATGATGGGGGAAAAAACATAATTCAGTTTTTGGATTGTGTTATACTACAAGGGTCTCAGTCCAAGAAAAATTTGCACAAATTACGATGGAAGTACATAATTTTAGACGTCTTGTAAACAAGTTTTATCAAGACGATAAATAGATGGAGTTTAAACTTACTGACTGATAGCTTTGATTTTTCCATAGACAAGTCCCTTTAAAATATTTTTTGCATGGAAAGGGTTACTCCTAGCATTTTAATATTTAATTAATTTATATAAATGACAAACTTTTAAATTGTAAGTTCTGTTGCATAAATTTAGCAGAGTAAGAGTTAAAACAGTTGGTAGTGGCGGCATGGCTGAGTGGTTAACACTTCGGACTAGTAATCTAATGATCGCTAGCAGCATGGGTTCAAACCCTGACAGGGGCAAGTCATTGTTTCCTTGAGCAAAAACCTTTATACTCATTGCTCAGTACGGGTTGGTTCCAGGAACGGATTCGAAAGTGTGTTTAGAATCGTATGAAGCTTCCTACACAATCAAACTAAAATTAATTCTATATAAACCAAAACAGTCGGCTAATTGTTGTCTTACTTCAAGCATAGAAACTGTAAAATTAATGACTTCAATTGAAAAATAAAAGTAATATTTTAATGTCACTAGGCTAAATGTATATTGAAATATATAAAAAAAGAATATCATTTAATTATCACCTGTTTGAGTATATCCTGTATTTATATAGCAAAAAAAGAATTTTTTTAGTGAAAGTGATATTTTTTCCATGTGTAAATGACAAAAAGTGCAGGTAATGTTACAATGGTTGGACACTTCTATCTTGTATATAATGGAAATTTTATGTTAATTCAGGGTTTCAAGTTTGACCTTACTCCCTCCCTACCCAACACACCAATTTAATCTTGAGTTGCTTTAATAGGCTTTTGATTGTCAGTATTATTAGTTTAAATTATAAATGAAAACTGGCAATTAAAGCATTAACTTAAACATATTTACTTAAGCTTGATTATGATAAAAACTTGAACTCTAGTGTCTCCTTCCTGGAAATAACCTGAGTACTGGTGTCACAGGAAGAAAAATAATGGTCAGCCTAGTTGCGCTCAAATCAACAATCTCTCGATTACATCTGTACTTCTAAAGCTTAGGCTTTCCTTGCCTTGTCTGTCTTTAAAACCATGGCACTATGTACAGTCAACTATCGTTATCTCGACATCGCTTTTCTCGATATTTCGTTATCTCGATCAAATTCTGAAAGTCCCGTTTTTTCCCCTTCTTTATCTATATTGAATATATTTCTTTATCTCGATATTTTTATTTCGATTTTTTCAGTATCTCGATGTGATATTTCAGTCCCAATAGTTATTTTCACACTATAATCCTTTGTTTATCTCGACAAATAATTGTTCGTCTGCGCCCTCCCGCAGAGGTGTGAAAAACACAAAGCGGACGGTTATCGCTCAAAGCGCGTGTCATAATAATTAATGATGATATGTTTGTAACAAGTCAAGGTGTTTTGAAAGTATTGTTTATCTAATTAGCGTGTTGATTGACTTATGTCGAAAATGAGTGAATTTTCCGTTATGTATAAAACATACGAACACTGTATTTAATTCATTATTAATTCATTATTACTTTAAAAGTCCAAGAAATACGATACGAAATATAAATACGTTATATAAACACATTGGGAAAATGTCGGAGGCAGATGATAATATAAAGTTGTCTGAGAATCTAACACCAGGTGAAAGATAAATTGTGTGCTTTTATAAATGTGCTATTACTCTCACAAAATGATTGCTATGAAATGTTCATGGAATTTAATTATATGTGTTATTATGCAATGTTAAAGTACTAAATAAATAAATAAATAAAGTTAGAAAACAACGTTTTTGTTTTAGTGGTGTATAACTGAGTAAACCTCACTATGTGTTAATCACATAGCACCTAAATGCTGTATTTCCGCTGGTAAACATCCGTTAAATTATGTAACAAATTGTTATTTTTTATTATAAGGATTGACACAAGATTATGAAACATCGTACTTATTTGACTTATAAGGTATGCGCATGTCTTCTGTAAAAATTAGTTTTTGACATGTTCAAACCCTCATACGTTTATCTCGACATTTCGTTATCTCGATATTTTTTTGACGGTCCCGAAGACTTCGAGATAACGAGAGTCGACTGTATAAGAATTTTTAATTGGGAAGGAAACACTTTCGACCTTGAGAATAAGGAATCCAGTGTATCTGGCACTATCCATGTTGTCTTTAAAACCATGGCACTATGTATTATACTTTTTAATTGGGATGGAAATACAACTTTTAGTTAAATGATCCAAAATATTTAAAGAAAATAAAACATGAGAAAAAATTAATATACTATGATTTTTTGAAAAGTAAAAAGATTCAAGTAAAAATTTACATGTTATGTGCAACTATTGACCAAATTGGCAGTATTATTCACCATATTTCTACTGTTTGTGACTAACACTGTTTGTATTGTAAGGGCTATTTCTGCATATCCTGACCTCTTTTTGTAATTTACATGGATTGTAAGAAATAAGTGCCGTTTGCATTGTTTAAATTACGTTCTTTATTCACTTCACAATATTTTATTTTCAAATATATTTTCAAAATTTTCATGAAAATTAGCATGAATCTGAAGGCATGCTGCTTTAAAGCACCAGCAATTCATCGTGAATGAAATCACTGTTCCTTAAGTTACATTGTCCCTTAATGAAACTAATGCACCCATTCATCTGCTTTCATAATAACATCAAAATATTGCCAAACCCATGGACTGAATCATTTTAAAGGGAGTACCGTATATAAACAAGAATACTGTTATGGTAATTTTCAGGTGTTCAGGTTAAACTATTTTAAAAAATAACAAAATTAAGACATAACAGGAAACGTGAGATTTTAAGTGAAGCCTATTAAATTTCATGTAGGTGTGTCTTTTTCATCGTACATTACAAGAAGGAAATTCAAATTTTAGTTTATTACTGCAAATGGATTTTCTTTGGTATGTTTTATAAAATATTATATCAAGTTCTTAAAAAATCTTTATTACTTATAAAAAAACTTTAAGAAAATAATATAATATTATATCTGTTTTGTATTGATAATTTTGTATGTTGTGTTAACATTTTTTCACAGTATCTAATTTACATTTTTCATGTACATTGTACAAAAAATCTTAAGAGAACATATTCATAATTTTAAGTCTATAGTTCTTTATGAAAATTTAAAAAATGTTCTAAATGTTACAAAACTTTATAATCTGTATAAATAATGTTACTGAACCTTGCTTTAGAAACTTTAACATTCACCTTTTATCATTTCAAAAAACTACCAAGGTAATAAGCCGTCTTTTCCATTACTGCATAATTTGGTGATACAATTTTTAGCTCGACTATTCGATAAGAATAAGTAGAGCTATTGCAGTCACCCGAGCGTCGGCGTCGGCGTAACCACTTATGTTAAAGTTTTTGTAATAGTTCAAATATTTTCAAAGTCCATTGACATATGGCTTTGAAACTTTGCACACTTGTTCACCATCATGACCCCAACCTGTAGACAGGAGGAGGTAACTCTATCAAGCATTTTGACAGAATTATGCCCCTTTTTCGACTTAGAATTTACGTTAAAGTTTTTGTAATAGTTCAAATATTTTCCAAGTCCATTGACATATGGCTTTGAAACTTTGCACACTTGTTCACCATCATGACCCCAATCTGTAGACAGGAGGAGGTAACTCTATCAAGCATTTTGACAGAATTATGCCCCTTTTTCGACTTAGAATTTACGTTAAAGTTTTGTAATAGTTAAAATATTTTCAAAGTCCATTGACATATGGCTTTGAAACTTTGCACACTTGTTCACCATCATGACCCCAACCTGTAGACAGGAGGAGGTAACTCTATCAAGCATTTTGACAGAATTATGCCCCTTTTCGACTTAGAATTTACGTTAAAGTTTTTGTAATAGTTCAAATATTTTCCAAGTCCATTGACATATGGCTTTGAAACTTTGCACACTTGTTCACCATCATGATCCCGACCTGTAGACAGGAGGAGGTAACTCTATCAAGCATTTTGACAGAATTATGCCCCTTTTTCGACTTAGAATTTACGTTAAAGTTTTTGTAATAGTTAAAATATTTTCAAAGTCCACTGACATATGGCTTTGAAACTTTGCACACTTGTTCACCATCATTACCCCAACCTGTAAACAGGAGGAGGTAACTGTATCAAGCATTTTTTTACTATCAAGCACTTAGAATAGTCGAGCGTTGCTGTCCTACCGACAGCTCTTGTTATATAATATTCTTATGCAGAGCACAATGTAAAACTTGCAAAATACCAAATTAGTTGTAAATAATTACACATTTTATAAAGGTTCTTAGGGCTAGTAAGTGCAAACCAAGATCTGCCTGTTTGCCCTTGCTGTCTTATCACAGCTACCTATGTGACTAGTGCAGACCAATATCTGTCTGCATGTCCTTGCTTTCTAATAACAGCTACTCATGTGACTTCGTGCAGACCAAGATCTGCCTGCTTGTCCTTGCTGTCTAATCACAGCTACCCATATGACTAAGTGCAGACCAAGATCTGTCTCCTTGCCCTTGCTGTCTAATCACAACTACCTATGTGACCAAGTGCAGACCAAGATCTGCCTGCATGTACTTGCTGTCTAATCACAGCTACCCATGTGACTAAGTAGAGACCAATATCTGCCTGCTTGTCCTTGCTGTCTAATCACAGCTACCCATGTGACTAAGTAGAGACCAATATTTGCCTGCTTGTCCTTGCTGTCTAATCACAGCTACCCATGTGACTAAGTGTAGACCAAGATGTGTCTCCTTACCTTGCTGTCTAATCACAGCTACCCATGTGACTAGTGCAGACCAAGACCTGCCTGCATGTCCTTGCTGTCTAATCACAGCTACCCATGTGACTAGTGCAGACCAAGACCTGCCTGCATGTCCTTGCTGTCTAACCACAGCTACCCATGTGACTAAGTGCAGACCAAGATCAGCCTGCATGTCCTTGCTGTCTAATCACAGCTACTTATGTGACTAAGTGCAGACCAATATCTGCCTGCATGTCCTTGCTGTCATATCACAGCTACCCATGTGACTAAGTGCAGACCAAGATCAACCTGATGCCCTTGCTGTCTAATCACAGCTACCCATGTGACTAGTGCAGACCAAGACCTGCCTGCATGTCCTTGTTGTCTAATCACAGCTACCCATGTGACTAAGTGCAGACCAATATCTGACTGCATGTCCTTGCTGTCATATCACAGCTACCCATGTGACTAAGTGCAGACCAAGATCAACCTGATGCCCTTGCTGTCTAATCACAGCTACCCATGTGACTAGTGCAGACCAAGACCTGCCTGCATGTCCTTGTTGTCTAATCACAGCTACCCATGTGACTAGTGCAGACCAAGACCTGCCTGCATGTCCTTGTTGTCTAATCACAGCTACACATGTGACTAAGTGCAGACCAATATCTGCCTGTATGTCCTTGATGTCTAATCACAGTCTGCTTTTTTTCTATTCAATGAGTATATATTTAAAAATTTATCTTTAAAATGATGAATTGTTTTGTCCAGATTAACATAGACAAGTCCATTTAATATATTTAGTTGGGTGAGGGTAAATCTGTAATATAGTTTGATCACATTATAGTGCTGCTGTTTAGACTCCTGCATATATTGTGATGTGATACAATCATAGTGTAGAGGTGTTTAATGTTAGCACTTTACTTAAGGCACATCAATGAAAAATGATTCTTTTTCACTTTAAAAAGTCTTCATTTTGGGAAAGTGATGAATAGAATTTTATATTTTTGTAGGTCCCTTACTGAATTTATTGAAGTTGTTAAATAAAATAATGTTAAGGTTGCATGAGACTTGCATAATATTTTGACTTGTTCAATATATTCAGTATTGAACCTACACTCATTCAATATCCTCTATTTATTTGATGGTTTTTTTTTCATTTGACTTTGTTTCCAGGCATGATGAAGTCATGCTTTTTTACTTTGTATGGGAGAAAACAATATGACTATTTATGTTGAAAATCAATCATTGAAGTTATATATGATAGATTGAAATTGGTGAAATATTAGTATGATTAGTTTTTGTTCAGGTTCTGTTCATTCACAATATATGAAGCAAAATATATGACTGAATAGATAAGGACTTTCATATCATGATGTGGTGTTATTTAATAAGTAGCAAAACAAAATTCCTTAGTAATCTTAGTAATAACAAGAATTAAGTGTCTTTTAGCAACTTTTTAAGAAATTATTTTTTTGACAAGTGTTAAATATCATGAACTTCATTCTGTTTTTGGTGAATAATTTTATTTTCATACTAGAAAAGCTATAAATTCCATTTCTGAATATTTTGATGAATATTTCTGGTGCTTTTTTAAATGAATGAAAAAATAGATTTATTAACTACACTCTTAAAATGCTTGCACTGATAATTTTTTTTTAAGATACTGATTCTAAACTTTTAGTAATATACTCGTGGAAATCTTTTGGACTGCTCAATGGTCAGAACACAGCATGTCTGTTACAAATCAATTCAAAAGGTTTAGTGGATGTCCTCACTGTCAGTTAAACCCCTGTTACACAAGAGCGGCGTTCTCACGGCATCCAAAGAAAATTCAGAAAGCCGAGGTGAGCGCAGTAAGATCGCAAACATCGCCGTAGCATCGCTGCAGCATCGCAGTGGCATTGCATAGAACCTCGACTGACGTCGCTCATAGCATGCTCAAAACAAAAGCTGTTACTCTATAAGATAAGAGCGCAGTGGGATCGCAGTAAGGACGCCGTAGCAACTCAGTAACATCTCCTACATTTAGCAACTTTTTAGGAATTGAATAAAAAAAAACCAAAAAAAAAACTACCTTCATAGAATGCTTCCACTGATAAAAGTAACTTGTTACTGATTCTAAACTTAAGTAATATACTTGTGGAAATCTAGGGGACTGCTCAATGGTCAGAACACCACATGTTTGTTACAATGTTTAGTAAAGGTCTTAAATGATAGTTACTTACTTTGTGGTTTACATCTTAACCTTTAATAATGCCAGTACTATCTTAGTATCTCCATCATTAATGGGTAGATGCATGCTAATTTTGTCCAGTTTGTTCTATGGGTGACATTTGCTTTTCATTCTATCTACATGGGCTTTCTGACATTTACCCTTACTATTATTTAATTATTGGATACAACATACCTAATTGGACGAGAGCTTCATTTTCACATACTGATATGTGATCTTTATCCCTCTGTGACCTCACCTTCTGTGTCAAATTTTAAAATTCAGGAAATTTATCAACAGAACAGGGGTTAAAGTATTTTTTCAAAAATTTTATGTAGTTTAAAGTACAAATGACTAGAACATTTTAGAATTTTTAGACAGACAAGTTGGATGTATTGAACGCTTGATGTAATCCCAGTACATGTATTTGTATTAGTATATATTAGATTGTATAAGTATATATGGGAAGTTTCCTCGAATTAAGTAATTGTCTATTATTACTTGAATGTCGGCTTAATTTGATTGAGTTTGCACTAATTTGATAGTTATTTTGCCAGATCACAAGTTGTTTTTTTATTATTTTCTTGCCATTGTTGTGCGGAGTATGTGCGGGGGATAATGTAATCATTGTGTTTTCTTTTTAATGTAACGTATCGGGCAATGCCCTAATTGTTTGTTAATTAATTGTAGGAGGAGAGGCAAATTTTTTTCTCAGAAAAAAAAAGACATTGAGAATTCATCGGAATCTTTGTGGAATTTTTTTCTTCAGAAAAAAACTTGAATAGAAACTGTAAATATAAGAAAGGAATACATGTAGTTTAGGTAAGGTAAGTATTCTTTGGATGCACTAGTATTGCTATTTACTTTAATCAATTTTTTACGTCATTCTTTTACATCATTATATCACATAAACCGTCAAATGAATTATTAATTGATTTACATATGAGCCGCGTCACGACAAAACCAACATAATGGGTTTGCGACCAGCATGGATCCAGACCAGCCTGCGCATCCACGCAGTCTGATCAGGATCCATGCTATTCGCTATCAGTTTCCCTACTTGTCATAGGGTTTGTAGGCGGACAGTATGGATCCTGATCAGACTGCCCAGATGCTCAGACTGGTCTGGATCCATGCTGGTCGCAAACCCATTATGTTGGTTTTGTCATGGCACGGCTCATATATTTTTGCATTTTAAAACTTGACCATCAAGAATATAATTATTGATATTTGCTAATATTAGATTAGAAAAGTTGAGCGTGGTCCTGCTAGGCGGTGGCTCTTGAATATAATTTGAGACTGAAAATGGTGGCTGCTGACATTGTCAAAAAGGTGGCTGTTTTATTAGAAGTAAATACAACAAAATATTCAGAATTGGTGCTTTTAGACAGGTGGCATGCTTATAAAGGTGGTTGAAGGATCAGTTTTGACTGTATGTTATATAACATGTCTAAACATGATTTGTTTATGAAGTAATGCGGTAATCATTTCCATAAATCAGGTAAAAAAATGTGTGAATATTAGCAACTTTTCTCTTTAAAGCAGCACGCCTCCAGATCAGCCAAAGTATGTCTTGAGAAAAATGTACTAATATTTTAGAAAAAGTAAACAGATGCAAGATTAAAGTAATAATTTACATGTTTTGTGTGATTAATGACAAATTTTTCAGTTTTAATAACAAAATTTCTACTGCGTTACTAACGTAGTAAGGGCTATTTTTGCATACTCTTTTTGGTAATTTAGGTAGGTTGTAATTGCCATTGATAATGTGTTAATTGCTTCCTTTTGGTTACTTCACAAAAGTATATTTTTAAATACATTTTCAAAAATTTCAAGAAAATATCATGAATCTGGAGGCATGCTGCTTTAATACAACAATAATATAATGTCTGTAAATGTACAACAATCTGCTAATAATTAGGAAAAAAAATCCAGGAAATATTAACCCAACGAACGATCCATTTTATCAATGATGAATATATGATAACCTCTATTATTTTGCTAAAATGTAGAACACAAATATTGATCTGAAGTCAGTACAAAAATAATATTAATTGATATTTTCACAAAATAATTTTAATAATTAACAACATAAAGATTATGACTTATGTTCCACATTTTTAAGGCATGACAAATATTTTGTGACCTTGATGCATGTTTGTATTATATAATTTTCATTCTATCAAAATAGAAGAACTGCCGTAACTCTGATTTCTTAAATTTATTTTATTAATGTGGTTTTCAATTTTTTTAAAGGTTACATAATTATGTTATATTTAGATAAATCATTTCATATAATTGTCAAATCAAAACAATTCTTGTATAAATTGAAATTTGTTGTTGATAAAATAAATTAACAATTAGGAAACACCTTGATACCTCTAATCTACCGGTCCAATATTTATATGTAAGTAAGTAAAGCCGAGGATTCATTTCCCTACCTAATTTTAGAAACTAACATCTCTGAACGCTATAAATAGCTTTTGGGGCACTGTTTTGAAAAAGGCTTAACAGTGATATGATGCACTTTTTTATGGTGGCTGATTTGGAACGCTTTTGCAGCGACAACTAGACAAAGCGCCCAATGTCGCGTTGTCAGACTTTTGTGTTGTTGTCCTGTTTCTAATGATGTACGCCAAATAGTGTGTTGTCTTGCGACATGTTGTCGCTATGTCACATTGTCGATCGATTCAAATAGAAGGATTGGCTTTTAAAGCCAAGCGACAGGGCAACAATGCGCCGCACACACAACATGATGACTAGACGACAGCGTGACAACACGCAGTTAGGCGCTTTGTCATGTTGTCGCTAGGAACAAGACGAAATGGCGATAACGATATAAGTTGCATTGTCAATAGCGACAATGCAACAGGCAATGTGCCAAATCAGCCACCATACTTTACCATTACTGTAATACTTATTTTAAAGCAGTCCAACAAGTGAAAGCTGAAGGGTCACTAAGTACTATGGCTTTACTGAAAGTGTCCAGTAAGGTAGCAGTTCTCTCCCTTTAAAAAAAAATAAACTAGCCAGTGAAAGATTGAAAGTATTTTAAATCATTTTAGCATGACCATTCCACGAATAGGTAGAGCTATTGTACTCACCCAGGTGTCAGTGTCACCTTCACCGTCTCACTTTGGTCAATTTTTCGTTTGGTTTAAGGTGGTATCTGATTGGTCTCAACTTTGACGTTTTATTTGAGTCACAATAGATTTAACAACAAACGACATGTGGACTTATGTTAAGCAATATTTTGTGTTGAAATTCTTATTGTAATCGGCTAATCTGATACTTCAAATGCATGAATGGATCTGTGTGATGCTGCAATCTTGAACTAGTAAAGGGACACAAATGCTTATTTATCAAAAATAATTTCAAGATGACTTCCCTTACATCTCAGAGCCACCAAGTATTTTTGGGATATTATTGTTCTGCAACTTAAAACCATTATGATAACATAGATTACTGTCAGAAGAATTTCCACAAAAAATGGATGGTTTGTTGTTCTAGGAAATGTGATGGTAATTATAACCTAATGATAATACAGTTTATTAACCTTTCAAGAGACAATTGATTTTCTAGATAAAAGGCTTCTTATTATTTCTTGGTTTTTGAGATTTTTTTCTTCATAAAAATGATGAAAGTTTCACAGTTTCTTTATATAGATACTGCGTTTTTGGCTTGACTTTTCGAAGGATAGGGAGAACTGTTGTACTCGCCGAGGTGTCAGCGTTTGTTTTACACTTAGGTTAAGTTTTTGCATGTAAATTGCTGGAAGAGAATGGGTTCAAACTTCACACATTTGTTTGAGTGCATAATAGGAGATCAATTTCCAAGGCTAATAACTCTAAAATGAATTTTGACAGAATTAATGCCCTTTTTGAGCTTAGAAAATTCCACAAGATCAAAGCTCTTGTTTTACTGAGTAGTCAAGCATGCTGGCCTACTGACAGCTCTTGTTTTATATAGAGTAGTAATATTAACAAGAGTGAATATATAGAGCAATTTCATTCTTTTGACAGACATGAGTTACATTTTTGTGGGGAGCTTGGGCAGTAGTGATCATGGTGTCTGCCTCTCAACCCAGGGACCATGGGTTTGAGCCATTCTCTGGTGCTCTCATGAAACCAGAGCTTCTAACTTCCAGGAAGTAGACTCAAGACTATTTTGATCATGTTTTCAAGCTTTCTTAACAATTGGCTTTAAATTAATACAGTTAAACTGAAATTTTAAGACCACCTCCAAATAAAGATCACCCTGTAAATAAAGGCCACTCTTCAACAACCCTTCATTGATTAGGTAGAACAGAGTAACCTTCAAATAAAGACCACTTATATATAAAAACCATGCTTAGTCTCTCCTTTGGGTGGTCTTTGTTTACAAGTTTGACAGTAGATTGAAATTACTTGTAAACTAGACAGAAGTTATTATACCCCCAAAAACGAAGTTTGGGGGGGTATATAGGAGTCACCCGGTGGTCGGTTGGTCGGTCGGTCGGGCGGTCGGTCGGTCGGTCTGTCCAGACGTCCGTTGCATTTTCCTTGTCCGGACCATAACTTGAAGACTTATGGTTGGAATTCAATATAACTACATACAATGGTCAAGCACATTGAGAGGAAGTGCAGTGCACAAGAACCATAACTCTGTCTTGACTAATTACAGAGTTATTGCCCTTTGTTACTTTTCCTTGTCTGGGGCATAACTTGAAAATTACTGGTTGGAATTCAAAACAACTTCATACAATTGTCAAACACAGTAAGGGGAAGTGCAGTGCATAAGAACTATAACTCTATCTTAAGTAATTACAGAGTTATTGCCCTTTGTTACTTTTCCATTGCTTTCTTTTGTCCGGAGTATAACTTGAAGACTAATTGTTGGAATTCATTATAACTTCATACAATGGTCAAGCACATTGAGAGGAAGTGCATTGCACAAGAACCATAACTCCATCTTGACTAATTACAGAGTTACTGCCCTTTGTTACTTTTCCATTGCTTTTTTTGTCCGGAGCATAACTTGAAGACTAATGGTTGGAATTCAATATAACTTCTTACAATGGTCAAGCACATTGAGAGGAAGTGCAGTGCTCAAGAACCATAACTCCATCTTGACAAATTACAGAGTTATTGCCCTTTGTTACTTTTCCTTGTCCAGAGCATAACTTGAAAACTACTGTTTGGAATTCAATACAACTTCATACAGTTGTCAAGGACATTAAAAGGAAGTGCAGTGCGTAAGAGCCATAACTCCATTTTGACAAAATACAGAGTTACTGCCCTTTGATACTTTTCCTTGTCTGGAGCATAACTTAAAATGTACTGGTTGAAATTCAAAACAACTTCATACAATGGTCAAGCACAAAAAGAGGGAGGAAGTGCAGTGCACAAGAACTATAACTCCATCTTCAGTATTTATAGAGTTATTGCCCTTTGTTCCTTTTCTTTGTATTTCTGGACTTATTACAGAGTAATTCAATAAAACTTCTTCAATGGTCAACCACATTGAAAGGAAATGCAATATACAAGAACCACAACTATCTTTAATTGCCCACAACCATAACTCTATATTTCAATTCTTTTACAAGGTATTCTGTTACTAGTAACATCCTCATTTCCGAAGCAGTCTTGTGGGGGTATTAATCACATTTAGTGATAGTTTTAGTTTTATTTTGCTATGTCAGCAAGAGGTATGTGCAACCCCGATGGTTAAGAAACTAATTGTTAAATTTGTAATGTTGTAGCTTCATTACTTCATTCTGCTCTTGTCTGTAGACATCAAAACATGGCTATTAATGTCAACTGCCAGTCTTTTGAGAATTGAATTTGCTTTATTGTTGTTGTTTTTCTCCTGACAAAAGGCAGACATTGCTATAATGTAAGTAAATAAAATTATTTAATGTTTGACTTAAACATGCATAATTTGTTCATAATGGACACAAAATGATGCAAGGGACAATTATATTGATTGATGCAATTATAGAAAATTGTCATTGTCTTTGCCATTTTTCTTTGATAAAAGATTCAGTTACTTATATCTCTTAACATGCTGAATTTTTTAAATGGGGACTTGACAAGCTTCCATTTTATCAATTAATTACGACCTTCACTCATCAATGACCTTGACCTTTGAAGGTCAACTTAATGAAATTTGTTTCAATTAAATATGACCTTTACTCATCAAAGACCTTGAGCTTGAAGGACAACTAAATGAATTTTGTATCAATTAAATATGACCTTTACTCATCAAGGACCTTGACCTTTGAAGGTCAACTTAATGAAATTTGTATCAATTAAATATGACCTTCACTCATCAAGGACCTTGACCTTGAAGGTCAACTTAATGAATTTTGTATCAATTAAATATGAGGTGAATTGTTACTTTTAAGTATTTTAATATCAATTAGCTGTGAGAGGAAATTTTTATTAATTAATCAAGGTGAAAGACATCAGTCCAACTTTTATGTATAGAAGTTGTATGTAAATTAGTGATGACACTGTGTAAATGATAACAATGTGACAAATGGAATATTATGATATTAAAAATTATTGCTATGTATTATCACATTTGTTATGAAAATGATTTGTCCTCGGGTTATATGAAAAAACTGGTTGTTGTTATATGTGAGGTTATAGGTGTTTGTGATATGTGAAATTGTTGGTGTGTGAGTTATGAGAAATCATTGGTTTTTGATATGTGAAATTATTGGTGTTTGAGATATGAGATATAATTGGTGTTTGAGATATGTGAAATTATAGGTGTTTGAGATATGTAAAATTATTGGTGTTTGAGATATGTGAAATAATTGGTGTTTGAGATATGTGAAATTATAGGTGTTTGTGATATGTAAAATTATTGGTGTTTGAGATATGTGAAATAATTGGTGTTTGAGATATGTGAAATAATTGGTGTATGTGATATGTGAAATAATTGGTGTTTGAGATATGAGAAATAATTGGTGTTTGAGATATGTGAAATAATTGGTGTTTGAGATATGTGAAATAATTGGTGTTTGAGATATGTGAAATAATTGGTGATTGAGATAAGTGAAATGATTGATGTTTGTGATATGTGAAATAATTGGTGTTTGTGATATGTGAAATAATTGGTACCTGAAATGTATGATGTAAATGGTCTTTGAAATTTGTGAAATATTTGTCTTTGAAATAATTGAATTAGTTTGAAAAATATTATGCCAAATTTGTCCTTCATATAATTTTACAAAATAATTGCATGGTCTACAAAAAATATGATGTCATTGGTGTTTGTGATATGTGAAATTATTGGTGTTTGAGATATGTGAAATAATTGGTCTTTGAGATATGTGAAATTATTGGTATTTGCCATATGTGAAATTATTGGTATTTGAGAATTTGAAACATAGGTCTAATGACTATGTAATTTAGTTATATAGATAGGTATGCGCATGCGTGAAAAATGGTAGCAAATTTTGAAAAGCTCTTGGTAAAAATTAAGAAAAAATGGATTAAATCTCTAAATCAGACGGATTGTTGTTAAAATAGTGTATGTATGGAAGTATTGTAACTGTATTAAAAGTTTCAAATGCCCAGAAAACGTAAAAAGACAAAAGAATCACCGGGTAACGTGCAATCTGTGACAAAACGTTCAAACACAATGGAACAAAATGGCGGAGGAATTCAAATGGGTACACCAAATATGACCGGTAGTCAATACCAGGCAAGTCATAACTTTTGTTTACCACCCCAACTACCATATCAAAGCTGTAATAATCAATATATGGCAATGAATTCAGCGTCACCATTATTCTCACCAGAAACTTCACCTCGAAACGTGAATACACAAAGTGATATGATGACCATTATTATACAAAGATTAGATTCGATGGACAAGAAACTCAGCCATTTAGAAACTATTCAGTCTAGTGTGAACTCGTTAACGGTAAAGTCAGACACTATGAGCAAGCAGATAAATGTAATAGAATCCAAAATCCAGGACATTGAAAACAGCCGAGCCTTTGACAGCAGTT